>NC_052572.1:79507269-79570638 GCF_016699485.2 Gallus gallus | reverse complement strand
AGGAAGCTGAGAGCTAATGCTCATAGGAGGCGGCACACTTGTATTGCTTAAAGCCAAAGGTTGTAAGCCAAGCCACCCCCCCGACTAGCCTGAAAACAAAGGAAGCCTTTTGGCCCCAAGAGAGTGTAGTGCGTCAGTTTCCTAGCTCTTCTGGACATGAGGTCTCACGCCTCCATTGCGGTGGGAGCTGTGATGGGAATGTGGCGTGTCTCGGCTTCCCCAGATTACTTTCTGCAGGCTGAGCTTGGCAGGTGGTGGCATTTCTGAAAGCCAAGTGGAACACGTCCGTGTCCAGTTTTGTCCCCGGCTCCTGCCTGTCAAAGACGGTCGCGACAGCCTTTTTCTCCTCTACGGAGGAGGCAAGCAGTAGCGGGCTGGGCTTAGTGATGGGATGTGTACAAGGGGCAGCGGCTGAACAGGACTTGAATCAGGAGCTCAGCTAAGGCTGGCCCTTGTTCTGTAGTCCCCCAGGTCGTGCCAGAGCTGCGCTGAGTTCATTAGCAGCACGGCGTGGTGAAAGGGGATCTACGCTGTCCATCCGGCGTGGCGTCCAAGATCCAGAAGCTGCGGTAAGATGCTTCTGGACTGTATGTTGTCTTGCTTTGGAGTTGTTTTCCTCTTTCTCCAAGCCCTCTTTTTGTGTCCTTCTCTCCAGCATGACTTTGAGTCGGAGCAGATTCCGGAGCTCACCGTCCGGGACATTCACAGCGTGAGCTCCCTGTGCAAGATGTACTTCATGGAGCTCCCGAGCCCTCTGCTGAGCGAGCAGCTGCATGGCAAGTTCTCGGTAAGCACAAGGCAATGGCCCTTCATGTCCCTCTTCCCTGTCCCATACACGCACACGCCTGCGCACTTTTTTTGGTCTTTTTCTGTTGAAGTGGGGGTTTTGATGGACATCCAGTGGGTTGTCTCTGTACAACAAGCAGCTCGTGCTTCCTGACACAGGGGCACCGTAAACACCTGGTGTGTGCATCCTGCCACTGGAAATGTGGGAGATGGGAGCAGCAGTGCACTCTGCAGTCGGAGGGCCCTTTTTCTGTTAGCCCCATCGCTTGACTCGCATGATGTGTGTCTCATTCCCTTTCTGCTTTCTTCAGGATGCTGTTTGTGCCGGTACAGATGAGGAGCGGTGCTCAGCATGCAGGAGGTCATCCAGCAGCTGCCTGCACCTCACTACAGGTCAGAAAACTGCTGCCCTCGGTGTGGGGAGCTCAGCCCTGCTGCACTTTCAGAGGGCGATGATGCGATGGCAGGCTTTGTGTCACGCTGGCAACTTGATGCCTGTGTGTGTTGAAGTGGTGGATGGCTGCGTGGGGTGAATGGATTGGGTCAGCTCCTGGGCACGGGGGCACGGCTGGTGCAGCTGATGGTGCGGCTGTGCTGTGCTGGGGCTTGGTGCTGCAGCGTGGCACTTGGGAAAGCTTGATCTACTTGCTATTCCATAACAAGAGCAAGAACTGGCGTGTCTTGAGGTTTTGTTTGGTGAATGTGAGCACGGCCGTGCTCAGTGGTGCTGAAGGTTTGGCTCTTGCTTTCCAGGACGCTGGAGTACCTGATCAGACACTTGGCTTGTCTGGCTGGGAGCTGCTCCATACAAACATGCCCGCTAAGAACTTAGCGATTGTGTGGGCTCCCAACCTCTTCAGGTAAACTTCTTTTTCTGCCTAAGCACAAGGCTTAGATCTGTTCTCCCCACGGGCACACTTTGGAGAGGAGGACAATTTGTGCTCTCTTGGTTTTGTCAGATGGGGCTGGTGTGTCCTTGATCAGCCGGGAGAATGTCTTCAGTGGCATCAGTGCTTGCCCACTGCGGAAGTCTCCAGAGCCCAACTGGACAGCCTTTGGCTGCCCAAATGCCCAAACGTGGGGAAACGATCTCGGGTCAATGACTTCTCCAATCTGCCTTTTCTACAGATCCCAGCAGAACGAGGCTGCCTGCGCCAGCGGAAGAGCTGCCTGCGAGGAACTGCAGAGGCAGTCGGATGTGGTGGAAGTTCCTGATCAACCACACCGACGTCCTCTTCTGCTCCAGCTCCACATCAGGCGTCGGAGATGGAGCAGGTGAGCGTCTTCCTGCATGAGCTTTGTCTTGATAGACACCTTGATCAAATGCAGGACTTCTCCAGGATTGTTGAGATACGCTTTGCTATCGAGGGGCTATCGATGTGCGGCACCTCCAGAACTGTGATGGCTGTGCTGCTGCTTTCTGATCCTCCCTCTTAGCTGTGTCTTCCCTTCCAGGGCGCAGTTCTCCATCAGGTCCCAAGTCTGTGCAGGTGTCTTCTCCTCCACCAAGCTGCTCACCCTGGAGGAGGCACAGGCAACAGAGGGGAGGCCACAGCAGCTCTTCCGCTGTGCCAGAGGAGCAGGGACATGGACGTGGGAAGAAGGCCCCGCAGCTGCGCGGGGGAAATTCCACACAATCATTGACTTTCCATCTGAAAGGTTAGAGAGGACTTTCTTTTCCAGCAGCTTCCTATCAGACTTGGTTGGGTGGGCTTTTGTGGCTTTTTTCTCCAGTATTGCAAGAGCAAAAACTTGCAGAAAGTACGTGATGCCAATGGTGCGTGTGGTGGTTGTACTGAATGTCCCCTCCCTTTGGACTCTGAGGTTCAACTAACAGGCATGCTCTGCATCTGGGTTGACATGGCTGAGGGGAATGTAGCCAGCAAGACTCCAGGGCTGAGCTCTAGGAATGGAACCGATCGTCAACCGTGTGAATCAGAGCGAGCTTCAAGTTGTGTTTCAGCAGGAACCAGGCAGTGCTAGGAACAAGCAAGTGTTGCAAGAGCTCAGGGCAGCTCTTCCCTCACCCTGCACCATGCACGACTCACACCGCTCCCTCTTTTCTCCCTCCAGACCAAGTCCACCCAGCAGGGTGAAGGAATCTCCAGCATGCAGTTGGTGTTCCTGCTTTCAGGCCCAGAAAACCATCCCTCTGTGGCCAAACGCCAACTGCAGCGCGATGCCAGGGAGCCCTCGGAAACAGAGGTGGTGGTCCTGGCAGGTAAGGGTTGCACATCCAGCTGTCAAAACCCTGCTTGTCAGCGCCATGGAATTCATGCTTGGAGTCCACACAAAAGAGAAAGACAAACAACAAAAGCGCAACAGTTCCTTTCGAGACAGTGCTCCTACTGTGGCTATTGTCCTCTTGGCTTGGTCCTGCTGCCACTGCAGAAGCAAATCCTCAAGAACCACTCTCATCATTCAGCTTGTGCAAGTTTGCCACTAACTGTTTGCCTGTGTATCTACTCTTCCTAGGTGAACCGAGCCCTCGTCCACGCAGAAGAGCCAGAGTGTATAGCGATGATTCACTGTGTGCTTATATCAGTGCAGAGCTGCTAGGAAGCACAAATCGCTGCAGCTCGGATGACAGCCTGCCATACAACACGAGTGAGGGAATGAAAGTGTTGATCCAGGTGGAAGCCCTCATCTCTCCCTGGCTGTGCAGAAGACGCTGACCTGAGCCTGCCTAGAAACAACGGCAACCGAGCTGGACTGTGATGGGGCATCATTGCAGTGCAGCCCAGCCCAAGCACAGCCCGAGTGCCCCGACAGCAGCAGCTCCATGCAGGAGCAGGTCAGCGTCAGCCAGGAGGAGCCGAGCCTGGTGGAGGGGGACGTAGAATCAGAGCTCCAGTCCCAGGCACCGGCAGCAGCACGAGCTCTGAGCGCCCTCTCTCCTTCACCAGAGAGGATGAGTCTCATGTGTACACCGGACCTCTCACCAAAAGGCCCTCCTGGCTGTTAATGAATAAAAGCACGCTGGTGCTGGATCAACGCCTTGACTGCCTTCTGAGTCTTCATTCCCAGGGATTGGGATGGATGCAAGCAACAGCAAGGCAGCTCATGTTGCAAGGCTATGGCTGTGGGCTGTGCGTTGCAGCAGAGCTGCGGGTTTGTTCCCATTTTGTCTGGCTGTGGGATGCCTGCAAGCGAGAGCTGTGCTCCCGTAGTGTATGGTAGCAAAGAATCTCCAGCATCCGGGATGCTGCTCATGGTCATGCCCAGCTTGCTGGCTGTGGCTTTGTGATGCTTTTGAGTGAGGGATGCCCTGGCTGGTCCCCGCCAGCTCTCTCGTCTCTCCCGCCGTGTCCATTCCTGGCTGCCAGCTACGAGCTGGCCCTGCAGAGCATCTGCAGCCCTGTCAGCATCAGCATGCAGCAGCGGCAGGAGGAGCTCCCCGTGAGCAGCATCTGCCCGTCCCTCCCCCGGCGTCTCATTGGTCAGCGGCAGCTCTGTCCCTCCCCCGGCGTCTCATTGGTCAGAGGCAGCTCTGTCCCTCCCCCGTTGTCTCATTGGTCAGCAACAGCTCTGTCCATTCCCCCGGGCTCTCATTGGTCAGCGGCAGCTTCGCCGGCTGCCATTGGCTGAGCTGCCGTGCGCGGGAGCGGCCGTTGGGAGCCGGCAGTGTCAGGCGCGGCTCGTCGTCCGTGAAGCGCCGCTCCGGCAGCCCGGGCCCCGCCGCAGGAGAGCGCGGCGTCAGCCGGAGCTGTCCGGGCAGCAGCGAGCCGGAAGCCGCGGCACAACGGGAGCGAGTGCTGAGGACAGCTCCGCCGGAGGTGTGCGGGAGAACGGGAGCGGGAGAGGGAGAGGGGCCCTGCGCGGCCCCCCAAGCACACTGCCCTCCCCTCCCCCGTGGACCCCCCGTGGGGTTGGGCTGTGGGATTGGGATGAGGGCTTGGGGATGGGTGATGGGATTGGGACTGATGGAGGCCTCGGGTCCCCCAGCGCCACAGTGCTGCTGCCAGCATCTGAACCGTGCCCCCCCACCCCCAACCCCTCCAGCGCTGCTCCCCGGTGCCCCCAGACCCCCTGCAGCTCCCCAGAACCGGGGCTAAGGTGGGCCTGTGGCTACTGGGAGCTGCGGGGAGGCTTCTTGATGCAGCTGGTAAGAGAACCTACGAGAGGAGCTGCCCTGTTAGACCTGCTGTTCACAAACAGAGAAGGTCTGGTGGGAGATGTAGAGGTTGGGGGCTGTCTTGGGCAGAGTGACCACGACATGGTAGAGTTCTCGATTTCTTGGTGGAGGCAGGAGGGGGAACAGCAAAAACTGCTACCTTGGACTTCCGGAGGGCAGACTTTGAATTGTTCAGGAGACTAGTAGGGAGAGTCCCCTGGAGTTCAGTATTCGAAAGCAAAGGGGTACAAGATGGCTGGTTGCTCTTTAAGAAGGAAGTCTTAAAGGCGCAGGAGCAGGCTGTCCCCCTAAGCCGCAAAATGAGCCGGTGCGGAAGAAGACCGGCGTGGATGAATAGGGAACTCTTCTTGAGGCTCCAGGAGAAAAGAGAATCTACCTCCTCTGGAAGAAGGGACGGGCAACCCAGAAAGAATACAAAGAAGTTGTTAAGATGTGCAGGGAGAAAATCAGAAAGGCTAAAGCCCAGCTTGAACTCAAGCTGGCTGCTGGGGTAAAAGGGAACAAGAAACTCTTTTACAAGTATATCAACAGCAAGAGGAGGACCAGGGAGAATCTCCATTCTCTACTGGATGAGTCTGGCAATGTAACCACTGAGGATGAGGAAAAGGCAGATGTTCTGAATGCCTTCTTTACATCTGTCTTTAAAAGACAGACCGGTTATCCTCAGGTTTCTCTACTCCCTGACCTGGCAGCCTTGGCTGGGGAGCAGACTAAACCCCCCACGATTCAGGAGGTAACAGTTAGAGACCTGCTACTCCAACTGGACTGCCACAAGTCCATGGGACCGGATGAGATTCACCCAAGAGTGCTGAGGGAACGGGCGGAGGTGATAGCGAGCCGCTTTCCATCATCTATCAGTGCTCCTTGTTGACGGGTGAGATCCCAGAAGACTGGAGGCTTGCCAATGTGACTCCCATCTACAAGAAGGGCTGCAGGGAGGATCCGGGGAACTACAGGCCTGTTAGCCTGACCTCGGTGCCGGGGAAGATTATGGAGCAGATTGTCTTGAGGGAGATCACGCGGCACATGCAGGTCAACCGGAGGATCGGGCCTAGCCAGCATGGGTTCACGAAGGGCAGGTCCTGCTTGACCAACCTGATCTCCTTCTATGATCCAGTGACCCGTCTGGTGGATGAGGGAAAGGCTGTTGATGTGGTCTACCTAGACTTCAGCAAAGCCTTTGACACTGTCTCGCACAGTATTCTCCTGCAGAAGCTGGCAGATCGTGGCTTGGACAGATACATTCTTTGCTGGGTAAGGAACTGGCTGGAGGGCCGGGCCCAGAGAGTGGTAGTGAATGGAGTTAAATCCAGCTGGCGACCGGTCACGAGTGGTGTTCCCCAGGGGTCGGTGCTGGGGCCTGTCCTCTTTAATATCTTTATTGATGACCTGGATGAGGGCATTGAGTGCACCCTCAGTAAGTTTGCAGATGACACCAAGCTAGCTGGAAGTGTTGATCTGCCTGAGGGTAGCGAGGCCTTACAGAGGGATCTGGATAGGTTGGATAGCTGGGCTGAAGCCAATGGGATGGGATTCAACAAGACCAAATGCCGGGTCCTGCACTTTGGCCACAATAACCCCAGGCAACGCTACAGGCTTGGGGCAGAGTGGCTGGAAGACTGTGTAGAGGAAATGGACCTGGGGGTGTTGATTGATGCTAGACTGAACATGAGCCAGCAGTGTGCCCAGGTGGCCAAAAAGGCCAATGGCATCCGGGCTTGTATCAGAAATAGTGTGGCCAGCAGGAACAGGGAAGTAATTATTCCCCTGTACTCAGCACTGGTGAGGCCGCACCTCGAGTACTGTGTCCAGTTTTGGGCCCCTCAATGTAAGAAAGACATCGAGGCCCTGGAGTGTGTCCAGAGGAGGGCAACAAAGCTGGTGAGGGCTCTGGAGCACAGGCCTTATGAGGAGTGGCTGAAGGAGCTGGGGTTGTTCAGTCTAGAGAAGAGAAGGCTCAGGGGAGACCTTATTGCTCTCTATAACTACCTGAAGGGAGGTTGTGGTGAGCTGGGGGTCAGCCTCTTCTCCCGGGTGACTAGTGATAGAACGAGAGGGAATGGCTTCAAGCTGCGTCAGGGAAGGATCAGGCTGGACGTTAGGAAATACTACTTGTCTGAAAGGGTGGTCAGGCACTGGAATGGGCTGCCTAGAGAGGTAGTGGAGTCACCGAGCCTGGAAGTGTTTAAAGAGCGTTTGGATGTTGTGTTGAGGGACATGGTTTAGCGAGAACCATTGATGAAGGGCGGATGGTTGGACTGGATGATCCTGTGGGTCTTTTCCAACCTTAGCGATTCTATGATTCTATAGGGGGATATGGGTGTGACGGGGGCTGTGCAGGGACTGTTAAGGCGTATGGGTCTATAAGCAGCTGAGGGGTACTCTAGGGGGGTTCTGGGGCTGTGGTGAGCCATCGGAGGATTTGGGGCTATAGGTGGCTGTGGGGAGGTTATGGGCGGGGGGGTATGTAGTCAGGCTGCCCAGGGAGGTTGTGGATTGTCCTTCTCTGGAGATACTCCAAACCCAGCTGGATGCCTACAGTACAGCCTGCTGCATGGAGCCTGTTTTGTGGGGGGAGGGGTTGGACTCAGTGATCTTTAGAGGTCCCTTCCAGCCCCTACAGTTCTGTGATTGTGTGACTGTAATCGTTGCTTCTTGCAGCAGTAGAGTGTTTCAGAAGAGAGAAAAAGATGGCGGCGGTGAACTGGCTTTCTGTGGATGGTAAAGCTGTGCTGAGAGCTGGGCTGACTATTGCAGCTGAAAATGCGTGCCAAGTGTGCAGACGCAGAGGAATAACTTTTCCGTGTAGATTGAGCTTGTCTAAGGTAGGTGTCCTTGCTAGGTGAGCTTCTGCTTTAAAGCATCAAGTTGTAATTTTAAAAGCAAGGTTGCCAGTTCTTTTTTTCCCCAAGTGATTTTTTAGCCGGGAGAGATTGGAGGTGCTGTTTGGTGATGGAAGACGGAGAGAGGAAAAGCAAGTAGAAGGCATGCTGTGCATAGCCACCACATGCCATGGGCACCGTTGTCGTCCTGCACAAAGGAGGAGCAGTTCTGCAAGCTTGGCCTGGGCCGTGGGAGGGAGCATACAGACATCTGGACCAAGCGGAAACGAGTTAGTTGTGCAGGTTGGTTGTTTTCTGCTGTTTGTCCCACGTCCTGTTGCTCAGTGGTAGATCTGTTCACGTTCAGTGCTGGCAGGAATGTCCCCGAGCATTTTTGTTTCAGCTGTCGCAACACTTTGATCCCCTGCTGCTTGGCTGGGGCGTTTGAGGAATGATGCATGTGCTGCTGTCCAGCCAGGCTCTGGGGATGAGTCTGCGTAGCAGGGTATGCCTGAGGCTTGGGGACCAGGCCAGGTGGAATCCAGTGTGCTTTGCTGTCGTTCTCAGTGCTTGTTTTTGCTCAGGAGGGCAGGTGGTGAACCTCATGAAGCAATGCCTGCAGACGGGGTTTGCGGAGCAAGAGGTCCTGCAGGCCTTGTGTGACCGCCATGGAGCTGTAGCGAGGCTGCGTCAGTGTAAAAGAGCAGAAATCCCTGGAGGTGTGAAGGTGAGCTGTGGGCTCCAGTAGTGCAGGAGGGGACGTACGTACTCAGGGTTTGACTGCTTCTGCGTGTGTTGAGTGTGATAGCACTGCTTGGTCCGTTTGAGTGTATGGAACAAGTGTGACATCCTTTCTGCTGGAGTCGTGTGGAAGGAGTCCTATGTGTTTGCGACCTGACTTGAAGCCAGTGGGCATCACGGAGGAGTAGGGGAAGGGGATGAGGGGAGGCAAGCTGGGGTAAGAGGATGAGGCGTAGGAACAGGAATCTGTTTGGCCGATCTGACGTGCTGCCGTTCTCTTTTTTGTTTAGGAATCTCTGTGTGCTTTTTAATGAAGAACAATCTCATTGTTCATCTTGTGAGCAAATTCATTCAGGCCTGTTAGTTGGTGTTGTTCTCTCCATGGAGCTGCAAGTGAAATGGATACTTCTGGTGTGATGTGCGGCCCCCTCCCGCCTTTGCAGATCAACCAAGTTGGCAAGGCCTGGCTCTTGGTTGGTGAGCTGTGCCCAAGGTGAGAGAGGTGTCTGTTCTGGGCTTGACGTGCGGCAATCAGACCGTATAGCCGGTAAGGATATAGAGCAGGCATGTGTTTCTTGGTGACGCGCGTACTCCCTGGTGCAAGGGGGATCGCTCCACCTAACTTGCACACTAACTTGCACTGTAGACATCTAATCAGCTCCCTGCCCCGTGTTTTCAAGCTGCTCTCCAGTCATTATCTCGATGGCCTTCATCCTCCCTGTTATTCCAGACCTAGTGTCTGTGAAAGTGCTTGCAATCCCTTGTTTTCTAACACTCTCTATCTAAACTCCCTTTGTTTGCCTCTTGTTTCTACTTTGTGCAGCTACTTTCCCTTTTCTTGCTGTGAGGCCCTTCTCTCTCTAACTGCAGGCTCCTGTTCTCACTCTTCAGTTTTCCCTTTTCTATAGTCTAGCAGGGCTTCTACCTGCTAGATCATTTTGATTCTGTTCTACGTGTCCCAAAATAGGCCCCACTTCCCACCTTTGGCCTCAACTCTCTTTCATATCTCCTTTTTCTTTCTAGTACTCCGGCACAGGCAGGCAGAGCATCTCATCATCACACAGGTAAAACCTCCCAACAGCACCAAGAGGATGCAAACTAGGAAGAGCTGCTTTAACCATCCTAGACTCAGTAGCCAGCTAGTAAGCAAGTTCCCTAAATCTCCTTCCCAGCTGGTGTCATCCTGACTTGTCCTAGGCAGGACTTTCATCTGTTCCCAAACTTTCCATCAATCTCTCTCGATTCTTAAATCCTTCTTGCTGTAAGCACAGCGACTCTGATTTATTCTTGTGCATACCCCTCCTTCCTTGGCTGTTAATCGGTCTAGTGCCATCCTATTCTGGAGCACTGCTTTGGATAAAGGGGACACTTCTTCTTGGATTGCTCGTAATGCATCCGTTGTGGCATTCTCTATCATTTCCAGAGTTGCAGAGATATTGACTCTAGCTTTTTCTAGCTGGGCAACTCCTAGAGCCGTGATAAGGGCTCTCGGAAAGCGGTGGTATCCCTTGTTCTATATAGCTAGGGGGTTGTATGTACGCTTCGTTTGAATCCCAAGGGTCCTCAGGAGTCCCCGAGGGATCTCCTCACGCACCATGGTCTGGGCTATTAAGTATCCTGTAGTGCAAGTCCCTGTCCAGTGTAAAGGTACTGCATTCCGTGCCTGAGCGTCCCCACATAACCACCATGTGGTATCCATGAGGTATCTGACATGGCCTGGCCATCTTTTCCTGAAGAGTGAACGATGCTCCCATCCCTACAATTCCGAGTATGTTCTTATCTGAGAGCCAGTGTGACTCCTTATCGATTCTAGGATCACACCCCACACTTTGGTTCCACCCGCTACTACACCCTATGCCTGTCAAGTTCTGTCAGCCAACCCCCACCCCACCTTTACCGTCAGTTTTTCTGTCTGCAGAGATAGACCTAGTAGAGTTAGTAACTAGTCAATGCAATGTAGGTCCCTTTTGTGGCTTGTCTTCTATCCCAAACTTACACTTTCCGTGCTCTAGCCAATGTGGAACGGTCCAATGTAGTGCCACTATCCCATAAAGGGGCACCTTTCCCTCCCCTTTAGGGAGGGCACTGCATATCCAAGAAGATTTGTTGAGAGCCTGGCCCATTTTCTCAGTTCTTCGGAAGTAGCTCTTCTCTTGCCAAGCTGTGACTACTACCCCCCTCATACTGACCATTCTGAAACTCTTCTCCGTGCTTTCGAATCCTGATTTTCAGTGGTCCTCTCTCTTGTGCTGTCCACTGTGGTCCTGGTGCTCTCTTCAGGCAGGTATGATGTATCCACGGTGTAAGCCCCTCTACCTTGGCCGTGGTGTGGGTGGTCAGGAGAAGTTGGTAGGGTCCTTCCCACTTTGGTTCCAGAGGTACATCTGAGGGAGATTGTACGTAAACACGGTCGCCTGGCAATACATGGTGCACTGGAGCGTCAGTGCTCCAGTCAATCAGTTCCCAGTCATGTGCTTCTTTGTTGGACCACCTTGGCAAAAATGTGGGCCTCTATCTGCTGAGATTGCTCCAGGAGCCCTGAACCTTGGAATAAACAGCATGTAACAGCATTTTCGTTGCTTCCCGAGCCTTAGGAGTCCTCCAGGGAAATACCTCTGGCCATCCCCAAAAGGTATCAGTTAGTGCCAACATCCAGCGATCCCGCCCTTTTCTTGGGGGTTTCAGGAAGTCACTTTGTCACTGTTGCCCTGGAAGGTTCCCTTTCCCAATAGGCCCACTTGTAGCCCTTTGCTGGTACTAGGATCGTGCTTTGTAACCTCTGTTTACGGTCTGGAATTAAAGCCCTCTTCAACGACCTGCTCTGCCCCCTGATCCACCATCTTCTCTCCAGTTTCCGGTACGGTGTTCTCTTTCTGATGTCCTTGACAATGGATGGTAGCCACGCTTACCTTAGTGAAGATTTCTGTAACTTCTGGGGGTACACCACTGTTTGTCCCAGTTTGTATGTAAGCCAGACTTACCATTTTCAGTCAGTTCATCTTGTTTGACCCTTAGCTCCAGTATTATTGAATTGACTCGCTGCATCCATTTGTTCTGATCAGTCTTGCCAGAGGAACGGTTTTGGAGAACCTGGCATCTACAGGCATGTATGTATTCCTCCTTATTTTCTCAGCCTCTCTTGAACTGATCCCAAAAGGGAAGCCTTTTCTTGTTGGGCAGTAGCTGCGACTTGTGTTGCAAAATCATCTATGGGAGGTAAGAGGCACCCGTGCCCACCGGAAACGAAACCTCTTTCTCCTGCTCTCCTAGCTGCGATTTCACCGGTGGATTTGCTAGGAATAACTTCTCAGGTTGCCATTCTTCAGCTTTTGCAATCAGAGACGGTTGGATTTGTGCACCGCTGTCTCATTTCCCTGCAGTTGGCACAGTGCTTTTGGTCCAGCAGGGCTGGAAGCCTCCCCCTCCACGGGCTCTTCCAGGCCCCCCCCGTCCCTCTTTCTGAGGGGACCTCTGTGTCCTTGGGCTCTTCTCTAGCACCGCAACAGGAACAGCTGTTGCTCTTCCCAATGGCCTTACTATCTCTGTTCCTCAATCCATTTTTTTCCTTTCTCTTGCTCAGCTCTCTTTGGATCTACCACCTTGCTCATCTTGGCCTTCCTCAGCCTACATCCTTCTGCAGCTTTTCCCCAAAGTCTCATCACTACATAAACAACTAGCATGACATTTAAGTTTCACCTCCTCCTCTCCTCTCCGGAGATTTCCAGTGCTAACACTGGAATTTTGGGTTTCCGAGATCTCTGCACATGAAGGCTATTCTCACTGCCAGTGCCCCATCCTCTCCACCTCCCCCCCTTTGCAAGTAACGCTATTTACAACAGCACTCTCTGTGTGGGTCCAGGGCGGGAGGGGGTGTGGGGGGTTGCTCTCCTGCCATTGCAGATACACTCACTCTCTCTTTAACCCTTTTTCCCAACGGGGTTTCTTTGGGAATTTCCTTCCCTTGGGAGCCTCCCACGATGTTGACCAAATTCTTCTTGATTCCTCATTTCCTCAGAGTTTCCACAGGCAACCCTGGACACCGCCTACTGATCTTGTTCAGATGTGAACACTTGGATTTCACAGATCTCACAGAAGCCTGACCACCTTCCTTGACACGCTTCCCCGCAATCAGAAGACAGTACTATGCAAACAGGCTGACACTCATTCCCTGCAAGGAACGCATCTCACTCACACCACACTCACTCTGATCTTTAGAACAAAAGCCATGGTTTCGACGTAGGCCACAATGCTGACGACGTCTTTTAGCTGGCATCTTCATAAGGCTAGTACATGAGTCAGTAAGCTTCCAGGTTTCTCTGAAAGTCAGCTGGACCTGAAATGATTAGATCCATGGTACGGAACACTCAGCAGATGGTGATAACAATCACACAACCTAGAACTCCCACTACTATCTCGCTGTTACCAAGAAAAGGAGGGAGAGCTGTTGCTCTTCCCTTGCGTCTGACTTGCAGGTCCCCTTCCCCAGGCATCCTGTGAGGCCCTTCTCAGAGTCTCTATCTGCGGGGTCCCGTTCTCACTCTTCAGGCTTTGAGACATGCCTTCCAGTTGCACGTTGCGGTCTTTGTGTTGTAGACCTCTTGAGCTCCAGCCCTAAGGGAGGATCCGAGCAGTAGCGCAGAAGGAACCGTTTAGAGTGAAAGTGCACTGCAAAGGGCCGGAGGCAGCAGGAGCAGGGAAGTGATCATCGCCACTGTACTGCACTCAGCACTGGTGAGTCCTCTCCTTGAGTAGTGTGTTCAGTTCTGGGCCCCTGTCTAGAAGGGGGACCCTGAAAGCCTGCAGTGTGTCCAGAAAAGCGCAATGAAGCTGTGAGGGGTGTAGAGCACAAATGTGATGGTTAGCGGCTGGGGGAAGTGGGATTCCTTAGTGTGGAGAAGAGGAGGCTGAGGGAAGACTTTCTCCCTCTGTCCAATTACGTGACGGACGAGAGGTTGTGTTGAGGTGGGGGTGGTCCTCTTCTCGCATGGAACTAGTGCTAGGACTAGAGGGAATGGCCTCAAGTTACCTGAGGGGAGATTGAGGTTGGATGTGAAGAAGAACTTCTCCCAGTGAGTGGTCAGCTGCTGGAGCGGGCTGCCCAGGGAGGTGATAGAGTTCCTGTCCCTGCAGGTGTTCAAGGGACACTGGATGTTGTAGTGAGGGACGTGGCTTAGTGGGAAGGAAATGGTGGTGGTAGGTGGGTGTTTGGACTGGATGATCATGGAGGTCTTTTCCAACGTTGCTGATGCTATGATTGTCGGAAAGGCATCTGGTGGGTGAGTGCTTTGCTGGGTGAGCGTCCCCCTGCTGGAAAGCAGGCAGCTGTGGTCTTTGCAGACAGCCACATCCACGGGGATTGGAGGCTTCTGAACCGGAACCTTGTCTTTCCCGTCTCGTGCCCGCTAAGTCACGTTGTTTGAAAGCAGCACCATCGTGGCAACCTTGATTTCTGCAGCCTTCTCTGAGCTTTGTGCCACGAGAGCTGTGCCGCTTCTCCCTGTGATGTGAGAGCGTCTGGAAGGCCCTGACGTGCGGAAATCAGACCCTATAGCCAGTAAGGATATAGAGCAGGTATGTGTTTATTGGTGACGCGCGTACACCCTGGTGCAAGGGGGATTGTTCCACCTAACTTGCACACCGTCCGAAGAAATCGTGCTATAGATATAGGTCAAACTAATACATAATCAGTAATTGACAGGAATTTGGATACATATTCACTACATTCCCGAGAGCCCATTAGCATACAGTCCCTCCCCCCCTTGCGCGTGCGTAGTAGGTCGTGATGATGAAAGGTTGTAGTCTTCCTCACGAAGGCTCATAGTCTTCCTCGCTGCAAACTTGTGACCCTGAAGGGGGGGCATCCCCCGAACTGGTTTCAGCTTGCACTTCAGACATCTAATCACCTCCCTGCCAAATGTTTTTGAGCTGTTCTCCAGTCCTTATCTTTATGGCCTTCATTCTCCTCGTTATTCTGGACCTAGCGCCTGTGATAGTGCTTGGAATCCCTTGTTTTCTAATACTCTCTACATAAAGTATCTCGATTTGCCCCTTATGTCTACCTTGTGAAGCTGCTTTCTCTTTTCTTGCTATGAAGCCCTTCTTTCTATACTGCAGGGACCTGATTTTGCCCTTCAATTCCCCCCTTTTCTATAATCTAGCTGGACGTCTACCTGCTAGATTCTCTAATCTGTTCTATGTGTCCCAAAATAGGTCCCACTTTCCACCTTTTGCCTTAGCTCATGTTTCTTCCATATCTCGTATTCTTTTCTCGTATTTCGGCACAGGCAGGCAGAGCACTTTATCATCACACAGGTAAAACCTACAATCAGTACCAAGATGATACAAACTAGGAAGAGCTGCTTTAACCATCCTAGATTTGGTAGCCAGCTAGAAAGCAGGTTCCGTAAATCTTCCTTCCAGTTGGTGTCATCCTGACTTGTCCTGTGCAGGACTTTCATCTGTTCCCAAATTTTCCTTAAATCTGTTTCAGTTCTTAAATCCTTACTGATGTAAGCACAGCAACTCTGATTTATTACTGTACATGCCCCTCCTTCCTTGGCTGTTAATAGGTCTAATGCCATCCTATTTTGGAGTACTACTTTGGATAAAGAGGATACCTATTCTTGGATTGCCCGTAATGCATCTGTTGTGGCATTCTCCATGATTTCCAGAGCTGCAGAGATATTTACTATACCTTTTTCTAGCTGGGTAACTCCTAGAGCTGGGATAAGAGCTCTCAGAAAGCTGTGGTATCCCTTGTTATATATAGCTAGGGGGTTGTATGTATGCTTAGTTCTAATTCAAGGGATCCTCAGGAGTCCCCAAGGGATTTTCTCATGCACCATGGTCTGGGGTATTAAGTATCCTGTAGTACAAGTCCCTGTCCAATTTAAAGGTAATGCCTTTCGTGCCTGGCCGTCTCCACATAGCCACCAGTATCCATGAGGTAACTGACATGGCCTGGCCATCTTTTCCTGGTGAGTGAATGATGCTCCCATCTCTACAATTCCGAGTATGTTCTTATCTGAGACCCAGTGAGAATCCTTATCGATTCTAGGATCACACCCCCCACCTTGGCTCCACCTTCCAGCTTCACTGATCCCTGATATTACCCCTGAATTTCCATATTCCCAACTACACTCTATGCCTGTCAAGTTCCGTCATCCAACCTCCACCCCACCTTTACCATCAGTTTTTCTGCCTACAAAGATAGATCTAGTAAAGTTAATAACTAGTAAATCAAACTTAGGTCCCTTTTGTGACTTGTCTTCTATCCCAAACTTACACTTTCTGTGCTCTACCCAATATGGAATGGTCCAATGTAGTGCCACTATCCCATAAACAGGCACTTTTCCCTCCCCTCTAGGGAAGGCAGTGCATATCCAACAAGATTTGTTGAGAGCCTGGCCAATTTTATCAGTTATTTTTAAGTAGCTATTCTCTTGCCAAGCTATGACTACTGCTCCAATCATACTGACTATTATCAAAATCTTATACATGCTTATGGATCCTGATTTTCAGTGGTCCGCTCTCTTCTGCTGTCCGCTGTGGTCCTGGTGCTTTCTTCAGGCGGGTATGACGTATCCACAGTGTAAGTCCCTCTACCTTGGCAGTGGTATGGGTGGTCAGGAGAATTGTGTAGGGTCCTTCCCACTTTGGTTCCAGAGGTGAATCTGAGAGAGAGGTTTAACATAAACATAGTCGCCTGGCAATACATCATGCACTGGACCATCTAGGCCTTGTGCCCTGGCACCAAATACTGCTTGTTCAATTTTCTTTAATTGCTTTGCCAAGCTGACCATATATTCACTCAACACCTTATCCCCCACCTGTACAGAGATTTCCTTTTGTACAGTATAGGGTCACCCATAAAGAATCTCATGTGGGCTTAATCCTTCCTTGCTTTGGGGTTTAGTCCAAATTCTCAGAAGTGCCAAAGGCAGTGCCTGCAGCCAGGGAATCCCAGCCTCTTGGCTAAGTTTTCCTATCTGTAATTTGATCAGGTGATTCGTTTTTTCCACCTGTCCGCATGACTGCCGTCTATAAGGTGTGCAATTGCCAATCAATTCCCAATAATGTGCTTATTTTTTTTTTTTGGACCACCTTGGCAAAAATGTGGGCCTCGATCTGCTGAGAATGCTGCAGGAACCCCAAACCTTGGAATTAACAGCATGTAACAGCATTTTCGTTACTTCCCCAGCCTTAGGAGTCCTCCAGGGAAATACCTCTGGCCATCCCCAAAAGGTATCAGTTAGTGCCAACATCCAGCGATCCCCCCCTTTTCTTGGGGGTTTCTGGAAGTCACTTTGTCACTGTTGCCCTGGAAGGTTATCTTTCCCAATAGGCCCACTTGAACCCATTTCCTGGTACTAGGATCTGTACTTTGTAATGTCCGTTTGCCCAATACATTTTCTTATCCTCCCTTAGAACCAATTTCTATAAAATACCAAAGGGCAAAACAACATGTCCATCTGTCAGCCTGCTCTCTTCCTTCTAAATCATTAATTAGATTGCTATCCACTTTAAAA
Organism: Gallus gallus; assembly: GCF_016699485.2. NCBI lineage: Eukaryota > Metazoa > Chordata > Aves > Galliformes > Phasianidae > Gallus > Gallus gallus. Next base: position 79,553,626 of record NC_052572.1, on the reverse strand, counting down.
CATTTTACAGGTTTTGACTCAGGTTCAGAAATTTTCAGTTGACGGTCTGGAATTAAAGCCCTCTTCAACGACCTGTTCTGCCCCCTGGTCCACCATCTTCTCTCCACTTTCCGGTACGGTGTTCCCTTTCTGATGTCCTTGACAATGGATGATAGCCACGCTCTTTGTTGATTTACATCAGGCTGTTTTTCCTTGTGCGTGAGCAATCCTTGCTCTCTTCAGGTGGTCCTATGAGCATGTAGCATCCCAACTCCACAATTAGCATCTGTGCGTCTATGTCAGGCTCTTGTCAAGGCAGTTATTTCAGGCTTCCTAGAGACAGTCCCCCCAGGTCATGGTTGTGTTTCGGTGACCTTGTCAGTAGCAGTCACTGCATATCCTGCCTTACGGTTTCCTTGTCTCACCAACCTGCTTGCATCAGTAAGCCAGGTGTCTTCTGCATCTTCTAAGGATTCGTCTTTCAGGTCCGACTGGTAACAGTGCGTAGCTTCAGTTTTTTCCAAGCAGTCCTGAAATGGTTGTTCTCCGGGAGTTCCGCTAAGGAGAGATGCTGGGTTGACAATAGGAGTTGCAGTTATTTCTGCATCATCCTGCTGTACCAGGATGGCCTGGTATTTCAGGAAGCCCTGGGGGTGAGAGCCAGTGCCCCCCTTTTACCTCCAAAACAGTATAGACACTGTATGAGATATTAAAACTGTTCTTCTTTGGCCTAGCGTAGATGTCCGAGGTTCTTGAATCTTGAGCACTGGTGCAGCCACCACCCTCAACCACTCTTCCTCACTTCCTGAAGGGGCTTTACCACCAGTCCGTAGCCGTGTATCCACGGTTGGCACCCTGCTGTCATTCCTGAGAATGTACGGAGTTCCTCGGCACTTTGTGGCTCAGGGCTTTGGCAGATGGCTTCTTTCCTGGCAGTCCTTGAGGTTCCAAGTCCAGCTGTAGCCTCCTATCCCAGATAGGTCCCTTGCCGTTGAGTTCTTGGTGCCTTCTGTTGAGAAAGTCGATCATCACTGAAACCAAGAAATTCAGCACATTCGCAGTCCATTGCACACAGCCCTCTTTGTTTCTGTGGCATCCACATGCTGCAGTCAAGTTCCACCGTGGGATGGAGGAACCCAAATCTCAGGCTCCCGAGTTGAGCAGTTCTCCAAAATCCTTGGGCTGTTCTCACAGCCCTGGCTAACACTGTCCAGGTGAACGGAGTCTTTTTTGTCCCGGACTGGGGCTCTCCTATTCAATGGCAAATCACCTTAGGCTTCCTTTGGCCAAACCAGGCAGAAAAGGCATCCTTCACATCCAGAAGGCAAACTCCACCTACTCATTCCCTAACTTAGTTACTAAAGTGTATGGATCATATGGATTCATCGGCAAGATTGGAGTATTGAATTTGGATTCACATTCAATTAGTACTCCGAAATCCACAAGTTATCTATGATTACTTTTCTCCTTCTCCAGTTGCATATCCTCAAAGGGCACTGCTTAACCCTGAGTGGGCTAGCCGTAGCTCTTGCTTTGAACTTTGGGCTGCATTTTGGCTCTACTAGGCATCCCTGATAGCCACACGGCTAAGCATACCTTAGTGAAGATTTCTGTAACTTCTGGGGGTACCCCACTGTTTGTCCCTGTTTGCATGAAAGCCAGACTTACCATTTTCAATCAGTTCATCTTGTTTGACCCTTAGCACCAGTGTTATTGAATTGACTCTCTGCATCCATTTGTTCTGATCAGTCTTGCAAGAGGAACGGTGTTGGAGAACCTGGCATCTACAGGCATGTATGTATTCCTCCTTATTTTCTCAGCCTCTCTTGAACTGATCCCAAAAGGGAAGCCTTTTCTTGTTGGGCAGTAGCTGCGACTTGTGTTGCAAAATCGTCTCCAGGCGGTAAGAGGCACCCGTGCCCACCGGAAACGAAACCTCTTTCTCCTGCTCTCCTAGCTGCGATTTCACCGGTGGATTTGCTAGGAATAACTTCCCAGGTTGCCATTCTTCAGCTTTTGCAATCAGAGACAGTTGGATTTCTGCACCGCTGTCTCATTTCCCTGCAGTTGGCACAGTGCTTTGGGTCCAGCAGGGCTGGAACCCTCCCCCTCCACGGGCTCTTCCAGGCCCCCCCCCACCTCTTTCTGAGGGGACCTCTGTGTCCTACGGCTCTACTCTAGCACCGCAACAGGAACAGCTGTTGCTCTTGCCAATGGCCTTACTATCTCTGTTCCTCAATCCATTTTTTTCCTTTCTCTTGCTCAGCTCTCTTTGGATCTACCACCCTGTTCCACCTTGCTCATCTTGGCCTTCCTCAGCCTGCGTCCTTCGGCAACTTTTCCCTTCCCAAACTCTCATCACTACATAAACAACTAGCATGACATTTCAGTTTCACCTCCTCCTCCCCGGAGATTTCCAGTGCTAACCCTGGAATTTTGGGTTTCCGAGATCTCTGCACATGAAGGCTATTCTCACTGCCAGTGCCCCATGCCCTGCACCTCTCCCCCTTTGCATGTAATGCTGTTTACAACACCACTCTCTGTGTGGGTCCGGGTCAGGAGGGGGTGTGGGCGGTTGCTCTCCTGCCAGTGCAGATATTCTCACTTTCTCTGTAACCCTTTTTCCTTTGTCCCCTCTTCATCCCCTCAGTTACACTTCCACATACCCTCAGTCATGCTTCTGTTTCCCACTAGCAATTACACTTACTTCTGCCATCAAAACCGTTTGTCCCATTCCCTTCAGAACCCACCAATCAAACAGCACAGTTCTTCAGTGTCCATAAACACCCAGTACTTAGTCTCGGGATTAGAGCACTCCATTCTAACAACTGGTCGTGTTACTTCATGGACCTTCCTTCCTTAAGAAAAACAGGAACTGTAAGAAGGTATGATAGTTACGGGTCCCCTTCCGATGCCGCTTCTCATCATCTTCTAACTTCCACATTAAGCACCACTGATTGCAATACTTGATGAGAGTTTCCTTCCTCAGGGTGCCTCCAGGTTCCCCTGCAGTATCCCACCAGTGTGCCAGTGCACATCCCAACGGGGCTTCTTTGGGAATTTCCTTCCCCTGGGAGCCTCCCACGATGTTGACCAAATTCTTCTTGATTCCTCATTTCCTCAGAGTTTCCACAGGCAACCCTGGACACCGCCTGCTGATCTTGTTCAGATGTGAACACTTGGATCTCACAGGTCTCACAGAAGCCTGACCACCTTCCTTGACACGCTTCCCCGCAATCAGAAGACAGTACTATGCAAACAGGCTGACACTCATTCCCTGCAAGGAACGCATCTCACTCACACCACAGTCACTCTGATCTTTAGAACAAAAGCCATGGTTTCAATGTAGTCCACAATGCTGACGACGTCTTTTAGCTGGCATCTTCATAAGGCTAGTACATGAGTCAGTAAGCTTTCAGGTTTCTCGGAAAGTCCGCTGGACCTGAAATGATTAGATCCACGGTACGGAACACTCAGCAGATGGTGATAACAATTACACAACCTAGAACTCCCACTCCTATCTCGCTGTTTCCAGAGAAAGGCGGGAGAGCTGTTGCTCTTCCCTTGCGTCCGACTTGCAGGTCCCCTTCCCCAGGCATCCTGTGAGGCCCTTCTCAGAGTCTCTAACTGCAGGGTCCCGTTCTCACTCTTCAGGCTTTGAGACATGCCTTCCAGTTGCACGTTGTGTTCTTTGTTGTGTTGACCTCTTGAGCTCCAGCCCTAAGGGAGGATCCGAGCAGTAGCGCAGAAGGAACGGTTTAGAGTGGAAGTGCACTGCAAAGGGCCGGAGGCAGCAGGAGCAGGGAAGTGATCATCGCCACTGTACTGCACTCAGCACTGGTGAGTCCTCTCCTTGAGTAGTGTGTTCAGTTCTGGGCCCCTGACTAGAAGGGGGACCCTGAAAGCCTGCAGTGTGTCCAGAGAAGCGCAATGAAGCTGTGAGGGGTGTAGAGCACAAGTGTGATGGGGAGCGGCTGGGGGAAATGGGATTCCTTAGTGTGGAGAAGAGGAGGCACAGGGAAGACCTTCTCCCTCTGTCCAGTTACGTGACGAGAGGTTGTGTTGAGGTGGGGGTGGTCCTCTTCTCCCGTGGAACTAGTGCTAGGATTAGAAGGAATGGCCTCAGGTTGCATGAGGGGAGAGTGAGGTTGGATGGGAAGTACAACTTCTCCCAGTGGGTGGTCAGCCGCTGGAGCGGGCTGCCTGGGGAGGTGATAGAGTTCCTGTCCCTGCGGGTGTTCAAGGGACACTGGATGTTGTAGTGAGGGACGTGGCTTAGTGGGAAGGAAATGGTGGTGGTAGGTAGGTGGTTGGACTGGATGATCTCAGAGGTCTTTTCCTACCTTGCTGATGCTGTGACTGTAGGAGAGGCATCTGCTGGGTGAGTGCTTTGCTGGGTGAGCGTCCCCCTGCTGGAAAGCAGGCAGCTGTGGTCTTTGCAGACAGCCACATCCACGGGGATTGGAGGCTTCTGAACCAGAACCTTGTCTTTCCCGTCTCGTGCCCGCTAAGTCCTGTTGTTTGAAAGCAGCACCTTGGCGGCAACCTTGATTTCTGCAGCCTTCTCTGAGCTTTGTGCCACGAGAGCTGTGCCGCTTCTCCCTGTGATGTGAGAGCGTCTGGAAGGCCCTGCAAGAAGTCTGGGTAGGTGATGGCAGTTGCTCCTCCTCTCCCCCCCGGTGCTGGACATAGCGGGGAACGGGAGTGGGGGACATCCCAGCAGTGGATTCCTACCTCAGCAGAACGGAAGGGCTGTTCTGATGGGTGTATTTGAAGTGGAGTGAATCTGAGGCTGATGAGAGAAACGAGGGGCCTGTGCAAAAAAGGAGCGTGCTGCATTTTGTGGTGCAAGATGTTCTGGGAACTGCTGGTAACAGTGCCCACAGACTTGGATGAATCTTCAGTCGGGTGCAGGGACGCGTAATGCTCATCGTAGATGTCACGCTGACAGCAGCAGTAGAGAGACAAATTTCATAGGGCTGCATGCTTTTTTTTTTCCTTTTGTTTCAGTCCTAGCCGTGGAAGCATAGAAGCGTTACCCAGACCAATTGAGCATTTGCCACCTGGGCTTTCTACCAATGCCATAGGCAGTGGAAGTCAGCATTGCAAGCATCCGTGAGAGCCCTGCAAAAGACTGGTGAGAGTTACCCTGGCGGCCTCCTTTGGCAACCTCAGGTCTCTGTAAGCTCTCAAGCTTTGTCGTAAGTTCCCCCGTGGTGCTGACTCAGCTCTCCCTGTCTTTGGTGTAGGAGAGCTGGTCTTGAACTCCTTCCTGTTTCCTGCCTATCATCTGCTCCCTGCTTTGCCCATGGCCCAGCGAGCCTTTTATTCCTCGCCCCCAGATTTGCACGTGTGGATGAGAGCATCTGCTTATGTACATGTGCACTTATGACAGTGCACTGCACGTCTGCTGCCATTGCTTTGCAGCCCTCGTGTGGTGGAGCACCACAGAGTCCTTTGCTTACTCCCCCCTTCCCGGTGGGATGGGGGAGAGAATTTTGGGGGAAAAAAAAGAAGGTGGAACTCATATGTTGAGAGAAATCTCTTTCCAAAGGTAGAGAAAAGGACAGAAGTAATGGATGCACGCACACACACACACACACATATATATATGAATGTATGTAAGAAGTGATGTAGAAGCAGTGGCTCAGCACCTCCCAAGCAATGGGCAAGCAGAGGAAGAGAGTGAGATGAGCTCCCACCTCGTCCATAACCCCTTCCACCTGATGTCATATGGTATGGAATATCCCTTTGGCCCGTTAACATCAGCTGTCCTCATTTGGTTTCCTCCCAGCTCCTTCTTGAGAGCTTTGCTGAGAACGGCCTTGGCTCTGTCCAGGTCTGCTTCTCAGAAACTATAAACACGAGAGTGTTCTCACTGTCATAGCATCATAGCAGACACTGAAGAAAAATGGATCCCACCTGAGACTAAGACAGCCCCCCAGTGTCCGTGCAGCGAGCCGTGTGGGGCTGCAGGTCGTGCATTTCCCTGGCAGCATTGGCCAGGGGTGCTGGGGAGGTTTGCGTGCTCAGCTTGGGCATCGCGCTGCTGTGCGTGTCAACACAGCATGCTTCGTGCTCTCCAAGCAACAGAACAGCGTTTCATCAACAAGGTGCCGAAATATTTACTGGAACCAGATGCATTTGTGTCTCTGAGGCTGGGTTTACCCAACGAGCTCTTCTCGAAGGAGCTGTTTTGATTCCCTTTGTCCGTGTGCGAGATGCGCTTATCCCACTTGTGTTCTGTGCTTTGGTATTACTCTTGGTGGGCAGAAGGAGCTGGTGGATTCAGCAGCAGTAGATTCTGTTGGTTTCCTCTGTGCTGCTTCATCCCTGGAGCTTGCTGCTGCACGGAAGAGTACAATCGTGTTTATCCCAAGGCTGCTGTAAAGGGGAGCCCGGTTGGCGTAGCAGTGATCAGCAGCTAACGGGCTGTGCAGAGGAGGGCTTTGCAGAAGGAGCAGGAGTGCCTGCGTCCATCTGTATCCTCGGATACGTTCTGGCAGTGAGGCAGCAGCTGTGGCCACAGTGACTGAATGCAGACTTGGCAAGACCCCCAAGGCTTGGGGCTGCCACGTGGCGTTTCCTAGCCCTACCCTCCTTTATATGCCTGGCAAAGCACAGCCACCCTGCACCCAGGGCAAGCGTTTGTCTTAGTGTCATGTTTCACGCTATCTTGTGAAGCTCAGGCACTGGGGGCAGCTTCCCCCCAAAGAAAAGGAGGAGGAAATGAGGTCGTCATGGAAGCCAAAAGGCAAAAATGCACTCGGGAAAGAAACTGTCGAAGCAGTCTAGTAGTAGTACTATGTATTTCTCTTCCTTTATTTCCATCCAGGTGCAAGAGATGGCTGCTCTAAGCCGCCCGTGGATGCAAAGAAGGACCCTAGTGTGGATTTGCCATAGGCCCAGCAAGAGGCTCAACAGCACCAAGCGCCGGGTCCTGCACTTTGGTCCCGACAACCCCATGCCAGCTTCTCCAGGATTTGGCTGGGATGGAATTCCAACCACGCACTGATTTCTCGAACGCTGGGGTGCCCTGTTGGAATCCTGTGGTCTTGTGACGTGGTCTTGCCTCCCCACCTTGTCCGTCCATGGTGGAGCAGCCGGGTGGCCCTTAGTGATGTCATAAGCGGCTAGAATGAGGGGAGGAGCAGCGCGTGCTGCGTCCCTTCATTGGAGCGCTTGAGCTCGGCGTGAGTACGTGGCTTGTTGCACTTGTGCATCTACTGAGTGTGTTTGTCTTCATCCCGTCTTGTGCAGCGCCTTGTAGGTAAGCTGAGACGGTGCGGGATAGACGGGTGGGCAGCGAGGGCTTGAGAAGTGCTGGCTGGCAGAGCTCCTAGGATCATATTTCTTCATCTGGACCATCAGACGCCATTTTCCCCCAGGCCATCACTTCCAAAGCCATCCATCAAGGTGGCATTTGTCCCACGGTTTTTCCCTCGCCTTCTTTGCTAAATTGTGGAGGCTCACTGACCTGCTGTTTCTCCCTCCCCTGCCCACCCTCCGCCTGCTCCCTTGGTGCAGCTTTTGCTCGCGGAAGATCAGAGCAAAGTGACAAGGAACGGCTGCGGGTTCGAGGATCTTCTTCTCCCTTGTTCTGATCTCTTGCCAGGTACGTGCCATGTTTTGTATTGCCACATGGTTCAGCAGCTCGCGTTTAGTCGCACTGTGTGTAGTAACACAGCCTCGTGCAGCTGGGGTGTGGCACTGGAAAAACCGTGTGGGTATTCTCCACTTCCCCTCCAACTCAGCCCTCGCAAGGATGCTGCCTGTAGTGCTGGGAGCAGCTAGTGTGAAGGAAGTAATCCCTTAGGCAAAGAGACCTAGTCCCACTCTGTGCAGAGCTGCACAACGTGAGCCAGGGGCACAGGCGTGCATGCTTTGGCTGTGTGAGTGTGCCCGACAGCTGTAGGGAGCACAGCGGGCATGCAGGCAGCGAAATGCGTGGGCAAGGCTGCGGCCGGCGCTGGTGGTGAGGCTGCTGCTGGGAGCCGAGGGCTGGGGAGCAGCTCCAGCCCCAGCAGTGACACCTCTCCCTGGCCTGCTACTGCGCTCTCAGCGTGCTGCGGGCAAATGCATCTGCTGCTTTGTGCCAGAGTCCCCATCTGCTAGCAGAGGGACAGCGACTTGGTCCAGTGCTGCGTAGTGCAACGGCTGTCCTGTTTGAATAGACTGCACAGTGGTTGTTTCTAGAACACCTGCCTCCGCCAGTGGGCAACTGAGAGTAGTTCTGAAGAAGACTCTCAATCCAGTGCTGTATGAACACAGGAAATGTGATTCTTTTCTGTTGCAGCTTGTCGCGCCTGCTGTGATGGGCATCGCGAGCAGCGAGATCAGCCGTGGGCCTGACCGGGCATGGACGGAGGTACAGTGTGAAGCTCTGCTTGGTCACTGTTCCCTGCCTTGAGCCAGCAGAATGAGCCACAGTTGTGCTCTCCTGCTTTTCAAGAGAGAGAGCATCCTTCCGGCTCTCTCGGTGTCCCTGAAGAGCTGCCTTAAAAGCTTCATTTCCTTGCTAGTGGCATCGAGATGGCACCCTGAAATCCTCCTTGTTTGTCCTCAGCTCCTCACCATGGCCTGTGCTCTCTGTTTCAGCCTGAGAACCAGGGGAAGCCTCTGCTGGTCCGTGAGGAGTCATCTCTTAATATTCCAGCTATTGCTGCTGGCCATGTTATTAAGAGATACATTGCCCAGGCAGCGGATGAGCTCTCCTTGGAGGTAAGCAGATAAAGAAGGCGTTCCTTGTTGTCACGGCCAGAAGAGTATACCGTGTGAATGCATCAGGAATATTCTCAGACACCTTCAGAATGCCTTGTGAGGCGAAGCCCAGAAGATGCAGGTCCAGATAGGACTTGCACTGGGTTGGATGCAGGGAGGAGTTCAGCCATGTCTAAAAGATGGTTTCATATGGCATGCTTGCACTGTATTCTGTCTGGTGTGTAAGGCAGTGACTCTTGTACCTCCACGTTCAGCTTTCCCACGGGAAATGCCTGAAGAGCTGCCCCAGTGCAATTGCTCTCAAGCTGTGCGCTCTTTGGCAGTGCAGAAGAAGGGTGCCATTTCAGCTGTGCTTTCCTCCCAGCTGTGCTGACGCTGGGATTGATGTTGCAATGTCTTGCAGGTGGGAGACCTGGTGTGCGTTCTTGATATGCCAGCAAAGGAGCAGAGCCCCTGGTGGAGAGGCAAGCATGGCTTTCAGGTAGGCACGAGCTTCAGACTCCTGGGCGCAATTGCAGTCAAGTCAGGAACGTCAGCTTAGAGCTGCTCGGCCTCCACAGGGTGGCTTCTGGACGTCAACAGCTTCCCTGTGTCGCTGTCAGAGGACTTTCCCTTTGGCTCTGGGCTTGGGTAGGAAACTGTCTCCTCATGTGACTTAGAAGCAAGAGCCTCTTGTGCTCAATAGGCAGTCAGGAGTTGAGCATCTCTGTCCTTTGTACAAGCACGGAGGACAGCCATCTTATGCTCCGTCAATTGCTTTTGTAGGTCTTCTGGCTGCAAATGTTGAATGAGGGTTACTTTTCTGCAGGCCATTCTTTCTTGGTTGAACAGTTGAGGCCTGAGAAATGCTGCATTCAGTATTCCATCACTCTTTTTGTTCTTGTTCCAGGTTGGGTTTTTCCCTGGTGAGTGCGTGGAGCTCATTAGTGGAAAACTTCCCGAGGCCCTCATCAATTCAGCACCAAAGCCAGGTACGGATGTTACATGTGATGGCGCGGGGAAGTCACATGGAGTCTTCTTCTGGGTGTGTTCTGTGTTGAATACCTCCTTGATCCATCCCACGTTCTCCTCTGTGTTGACGATCCTTCCTGCATCCCACGGGGCGTAGGGCTGCTGTTTTGTAGGCAGTGAGAATGAGGGCTTGGGCAAATGCTCGAATCCTTGTAGAATGCAGTGTTGGCAATGTTCTTGCCGCTTTGACGCGCTCTGTAGCATGTGTTTCCGCTCAGCCTGGTCCCACTGAGCCCAACCTGAAATGAACTGGTTTCTTCCTTTTGTTGTGCAGTGCCAAAGAAGCGTGGCAAGCTCCTCAGCTTCCTTTGTTCCTTCGTGAAGGCCCGCCCACAGGAACCGAAGCAGCGGGAGATGGAGCTGGAGAAGGAGAAGGAAGGGGTGTTTGGCTGTGACCTGGGAGAGCATCTTCTCCACTCTGGCCGTGATGGTAAGGAACAGCCCGTTCCTGAGAGCTTCCTCTCTGTTGGGCATGTAAAGATGAAAGAAAGGGAGATCATGTCTAGCAAGGGGCAGGTTGATAGCGGTGGAGAAACGTGAAATGGGAGTTGATGGCTGCAAGGGAAGCTGAGGCTAATGCTCACAGGAGGCTGGCACACTTGTATTTGCTTAAAGCCAAAGGTGTAAGCCAATGCCATGCTAGCCTGAAAACAAAGGAAGCCTTTTGGCCCAAGAGAGTGTAGTGCGTCAGTTTCCTAGCTCTTCTGGACATGAGGTCTCACGCCTCCATTGCGGTGGGAGCTGTGATGGGACTTGTGGCAGTGTCTCTGGCTTCCCCAGAATTACTTTCTGCAGGCTGCTTGGCAGGTTGTGGCATTTCTTGAAAGCCAAGAACACGTCCGTGTCCAGTTTCCTCGCCGGCTCCTGCCTGTCTGCGCCGTCTGCGACAGCCTTTTTTCTCCTCTACGGAGGAGGCAAGCAGTAGCCCGGCTGGGCTTAGTGGATGGGATGTGACAGGGGCAGCGGCTGAAGCAGGACTTGAATCAGGAGCTCAGCTAAGCGCTGGCCCTTGTTCTGTAGTCCCCCAGGTCGTGCAGAGCTGCGCTGAGTTCATTGAGCAGCACGGCGTGGTGCAGGGGATCTACCGCCTGTCCGGCGTGGCGTCCAAGATCCAGAAGCTGCGGTAAGAGTGCTTCTGGACTGTATGTTGTCTTGCTTTGGAGTTGTTTTCCTCTTTCTCCAAGCCCTCTGTTTTTGTGTCCTTCTCTCCAGCCATGACTTTGAGTCGGAGCAGATTCCGGAGCTCACCGTCCGGGACATTCATAGCGTGAGCTCCCTGTGCAAGATGTACTTCAGGGAGCTCCCGACCCCTCTGCTGACCGAGCAACTGCATGGCAAGTTCTCGGTAAGCACAAGGCAATGGCCTTCATGTCCCTCTTCGTGGCCTGTCCCATACACACACACGCCTGCGCACCTTTTTTTGGTCTTTTTTCTGTTGAAGTTGGGGTTTTGATGGACATCCAGTGGGTGTCTCTGTACAACATGCTGCTCGCGCTTCCTGCACACCGGGTGCACCGTAACACCTGGTGTGTGCATCCTGCCACTGGAAATGTGGGAGATGGGAGCAGCAGTGCCCTCTGCAGCTCTGAGGCCCTTTTTCTGTTAGCCCCATACGCTTGACCCGCATGATGTGTGTCTCATTCCCTTTCTGCTTTCTTCCAGGACGCTGTTTGTGCCGGTACCGATGAGGAGCGGTTGCTCCGAGTGCAGGAGGTCATCCAGCAGCTGCCCGCGCCTCACTACAGGTCAGAAAACTGCTGCCCTCAGTCTGGGGAGCTCAGCCCTGCTGCACTTCAGAGGGCGATGATGCGATGGCAGGCTTTGTGTCACGCTGGCAACGTGATGCCTGTGTGTGTTGAAGTGGTGGATGGCTGTGTGGGGTGAATGGATTGGGTCAGCTCCTGGGCACGGGGGCACGGCTGGTGCAGCTGATGGCTGCAGCTGTGCTGTGCTGGGGCTTGGTGCTGCAGCGTGGCACTTGGGAAAGCGTGATCTACTTGCTATTCCGTAGCAAGAACAAGCAGTGGCATGAAGTGAGGTTTTTTTGGTGAATGTGAGCACGGCGTGCTCAGTGGTGCTGAAGGTTGGGCTCTTGCTTTCCAGGACACTGGAGTACCTGATGAGACACTTGGCTTGTCTGGCTGGGAGCTGCTCCATCACAAACATGCCCGCTAAGAACTTAGCGATTGTGTGGGCTCCCAACCTCTTCAGGTAAACTTCTTTTTCCGTCTCAGCACAAGGCTTAGATCTGTTCTCCCTACGGGTACACTTTGGAGAGGAGGACAATTTGTGCTCTCTTGGTTTTGTCAGGTGGGGCTGGTGTGTCCTTGATCACCGGGGAGAATGTCTTCAGTGGCATCAGTGCTTGCCCACTGTGGAAGTCTCCAGAGCCCAACTGGACAGCCTTTGGCTGCCCAAATGCAGACGTGGGGAAACGATCTCGGGTCAATGACTTCTCCAATCTGCCTTTTCTACAGATCCCAGCAGAACGAGGCTGCCTGCGCCAGCGGAAGAGCTGCCTGCGTGGAACTGCAGAGGCAGTCGGACGTGGTGGAGTTCCTCATCAACCACACCGACGTCCTCTTCTGCTCCCGCTCCACATCAGGCATCGGAGATGGAGCAGGTGAGCGTCTTCCTGCATGAGCTTTGTCTTGATGAGACACCTTGATCAAATGCAGGCCTTCTCCAGGATTGTTGAGCTACGCTTTTGCTATTGAGGGGCCAGCAGATTTGTGGGCTTAGATGAGAATATGGCAACCTGTGGCTGGATGCGGAGAATGTCCAAGCCCAAAGTTGAGCATGAGAAAACCGTCCCTGTCATGGTGATGTTTTGCGTGCAGGTGAAGCTTGATGAAAGGGTTTTGACCTCCTCTTTTTCCAGTGGTTCGGATAAGCAAGGCTGAGAGATGTGCGGCACCTCCCCCAGAACTGTGATGGCTGTACCGCTGCTTTCTGATCCTCCGTCTTAGCTGTGGTCTTCCCTTTCAGGGTGCAGTTCTTCATCAGGGCCCGAGTCTGAGCGGGTGTCTTCTCCTGCCACCAAGCTGCTCACCGTGGAGGAGGCACAGGCACAGAGGGGAGGCCACAGCAGCTCTGCCGCTGTGACAGAGAGCAGGGACATGGACGTGGAAGAAGGCCCCGCAGCTGCGCGGGGGAAATTCCACGCAATCATTGACTTTCCATCTGAAAGGTAAAGAGGACTTTCATTTCCAGCAGCTTCCTATCAGACTTGGTTGGGTGGGCTTTTCTGGGTTTTTCTCCACTGTTGCAAGTGGAGTGCAATGGTGCGTGTGGTGATGTACTGAATGTCCCCTCCCTTTGGACTCTGAGGTTCAACTATCAGGCATGCTCTGCATCTGGGTTGGCATGGCTGAGGGGAATGTAGCCAGCAAAACTCCAGGACTGAGCTCTAGGAATGGAACCTCAACCGTGTGAATCAGAGCGAGCTTCAAAGTTGTGTTTCAGCAGGAACCAGGCAGTGCTAGGAACAAGCAAGTGTTGGCAAGAGCTCAGGGCAGCTCTTCCCTCACCCTGCACCATGCACGACTCACACCGCTCCCTCTTTTCTCCCTCCAGACCAAGTCCACCCAGCAGGGTGAAGGAATCCCCAGCATGCAGTTGGTGTTCCTGCTTCAGGCCCAGAAAACCATCCTCTGTGGGCAAACGCCAACTGCAGCGCGATGCCAGGGAGCCCTCAGAAACAGAGGTGATGGTCCTGGCAGGTAAGGGTGCACATCCAGCTGTCAAAACCCTGCTTGTCAGCACCAGGGAATTCATGTTTGCAGTGGGCTTGTTCCTCCTGCTAGTGTCCAAGCCCGTGCCTACCATCTTCGGTTCAGTCCTGTCTTTCTTTCCCAAATCTGGTGTCTCTGGTGAAGTCAAGATGTGGACCTGCCGGAGCACACCCCTCTCGTGCCTTTCCCCGAGTAGTTTTGGAAAGAGACAGGAGATGGGCACCACTGCAGTATGTCTCAGAATTATTCCTTCTGACACTTAGGATGGAAGGAAGAGTACCTTTGCGACTCTGTGTTGCCTCTGTATCAGCAGGCACACGTTTAAACTGTGTAACACTGCAACAGAGTGAAGGCTTTCTGCGAGGGCTTTGGAGTCCACACAAAAGAGAAAGACAAACAACAAAAGCGCAACAGTTCCTTTCGAGACAGTGCTCCTTCTGTTGCTATTGTCCTATTGGCTTTGTCCTGCTGCCACTGCATAAGCAAATCTCAAGATCCACTCTCATCATTCAGCTTGTGCAAGTTTGCCACTAACTGTTTGCCTGTGTATCTACTCCTTCCTAGGTGAACCGAGCCCTCGTCCACGCAGAAGAGCCAGAGGGTATAGCGATGGTTCGCTGTGTGCTTATATCAATGCAGAGCTGCTAGGAAGCACGAATCGCTGCGGCTCGGATGAGAGCCTGCCATATAACATCAGTGAGGGAATGAAGGTCTTGATCCAGGTGGAAGCCCTCATCTCTCCCGGCGGTGCAGAAGACGCTGACCTGAGCCTGCCAGAAACAACAGTCACCGAGCTGGACTGTGACGGGGCACCATTGCAGTGCAGCCCAGCCCAAGCACAGCCCGAGTGCCCCGACAGCAGCAGCTCCATGCAGGAGCAGGTCAGCGTCAGCCAGGAGGAGCCGAGCCTGGTGGAGGGGGACGTAGAATCAGAGCTCCAGTCCCAGGCACCGGGCAGCAGCACAAGCTCTAAGCCTCTCTCTCCTGAACAAGAAAGGATGAGTCCCATGTGTACACCGGACCTCTCACCAAAAGGCCCTCCTGGCTATTAGGGAATAAAAGCACGCTGGTGCTGGATCAACGCCTTGACTGCCTTCTGAGTCTTCATTCTCAGGGATTGGGATGGATGCAAGCAACAGCAAGGCAGCTCATGTTGTAAGGCTATGGCTGTGGGCTGTGCGTGCAGCAGAGCTGCGGGTTTGTTCCCATTTTGTCTGGCTGTGGGATGCCTGCAGCGAGAGCTGTGCTCCCGTAGTGTATGGTAGCAAAGAATCTCCAGCATCCGGGATGCTGCTCATGATCATGCCCATCTTGCTGGCTGTGGCTTTGTGATGCTTTTGAGTGAGAGCTTTTGGATGCTCCTGGATGCCTCGGCTGGTCCCCGCCAGCTCTCTCCTCTGTCCCGCCGTGTCCATTCCTGGCTCCCAGCTACGAGCTGGCCCTGCAGAGCATCTGCAGCCCTGTCAGCATCAGCATCCAGCAGCGGCAGGAGGAGCTCCCCGCGAGCAGCATCTGCCCGTCCCTCCCCCGGCGTCTCATTGGTCAGCGGCATCTCTGTCCCTCCCCCGGGCTCTCATTGGTCAGCGGCATCTCTGTCCGTCCCCCGGCGTCTCATTGGTCAGCGGCAGCTTTGTCCCTCCCGCGGCGTCTCATTGGTCAGCGGCAGCTCTGTCCCTCCCCCGGCGTCTCATTGGTCAGCGGCAGCTCTGTCCCTCCCCCGGCGTCTCATTGCTCAGCAGCAGCTCCGCCGGCTCCCATTGGCTGAGCTGCCGTGCGCGGGAGCGGCCGTTGGGAGCCGGCAGTGTCAGGCGCTGCTCTCGTCAGCGAAGCGCCGCGCCGGCAGCCCGGGCCGCCCCGCAGGAGAGCGCGGCGTCAGCCGGAGCTGTCCGGGCAGCACCGAGTCGGAAGCCGCGGCACAACGGGAGCCAGTGCTGAGGACAGCTCCGCCGGAGGTGTGCGGGAGAACGGGAGCGGGAGAGGGAGAGGAGCCCTGCGCGGCCCCCCAAGCACACTGCCCTCCCCTCCCCCGTGGAACTCCCGTGGGGTGGGGCTGTGGGCTGTGGGCTGTGGGATTGGGATGAGGGCTGTGGGATGGGCCGTGTGTCTGGGACAGCCTCGGGTCCCCCAGTGCCACTGCGCTGCTGCCAGCATCCGGGCCATGGGCACCCCACGACCCTCCCCCAACCCTTCCAGCACTGCTCCCGGTGCTCCCAGACCCTTTGCATCCCCCCAGAACCGGGGCTAAGGTGGGCGTGGGAGTCCAAGGGACCTGGGCAAGCTTTTTTCAGTGGTCTGTGAGGACAGGAGTGGGGGGAAATGGCCATAAACTGGAATACAGGAAGTTCTGCACCGACGTGAGCAGGAACTTGTTCATGGTGAGGTGACAGAGCGCTGGAACAGGCTGCCCAGTGAGGCTGTGGATTGTCCTGCTCTGGAGATTTTCCAGGCCCAGCTGGATGCCCACCTGAGCAGCCTGCTGTATGGAGCCTGTCTTGCAGGGTGGGGTAGGACTCCATGATCTCCAGAGGTGCCTTCCAGCCCCTGCAATTCTGTGATTCTGTGATTGTAACCGTTGCTTCTTGCAGCAGTAGAGTGTTTCAGAAGAGAGAAAAAGATGGCGGCGGTGAACTGGCTTTCTGTGGATCGTAAAGCTGTGCTGAGAACTGGGCTGACTGTTGCAGCTGAAAATGCGTGCCCAGTATGCAGGCACAGAGGAATAACTTTTCCCCACAGGTGGAACTTGTCGAAGGTAGGTGTCCTTGCTAGGTGAGCTTCTGCCTTAAACAACTTACCGAGTTGTCTAAAGAGGGTAATTTGCAAAGCAAGGTTGCCAGTTCTTTTTTTCCTTCGGTGATTTTTTAGCCAGGAGAGATTGGAGGTTCTGTTTGGTGATGGAAGACGGAGAGAGGAAAAGCAAGTAAAAGGCATGCTGTGCATAGCCACCACATGCCATGGGCACCGTTGTCGTTCTGCAGAAAGGAGGAGCAGCTCAGCAATGCTTGGCCTGGGCCGTGGGAGGGAGCATACAGACATCTGGACCAACCGGCAATGAGTTAGTTCTTGAGGTTGGTTGTTTTCTGCTGTTTGTCCCACGTCCTGTTGCTCAGTGGTAGATCTGTTCACGTTCAGTGCTAGCAGGAATGTCCCCGAGCATTTTTGTTTCAGCTGTCGCAATGCTTTGTTCCCTTGCTGCTGGGCTGGGGCGTTTGAAGAATGATGCAGGTGCTGGTGCCCAGCCAGGCTTTGGGGCTGAGTCTGCAGAGCAGGGTATGTGTGTGGCAGGAGTGAGGCTTGTGGGGGAGCAGGCCAGGTGGAATCCAGTACTTTGCTCTTGTTCTCAGTGCTTGTTTTTGCTCAGCAGGGCAGGTGGTGAACCTCATGAAGCAATGCCTGCAGACGGGGTTTGCGGAGCAAGAGGTCCTGCAGGCCTTGTGTGACAGCCATGGAGCTGTAGCGAGGCTGCGTCAGTGTAAAACAGCAGAAATCCCCGGAGGTGTGAAGGTGAGCTGCGGGCTCCAGTAGTGCAGGAGGGGATGTACGTGCTCAGGGTTTGGCTGCTTCTGCGTGTGTGTGTTAAGTGAGTGTGATAGCACTGCTTGGTTCATTTGAGTGTATGGAACAAGTGTGACATCCTTTGTGCTGGAGCCGTGTGGAAGGAGTCCTATGTGTTTGCGACCTGACTTGAAGCCAGTGGGCATCACGGAGGAGTAGGGGAAGGGGATGAGGGGAGGCAAGCGGGGGTAAGAGGATGAGGCGTAGGAACAGGAACCTGTTTGGCCGATCTGACGTGCTGCCATTCTCTTTTTGGTTTCGGAATCTCTGTGTGCTTTTTAATGAAGAACAATCTCATTGTTCATCTTGTGAGCGAATTCATTCAGCCCTGTTAGTTGGTGTTGTTCTCTCCATGTAGCTGCAAGTGAAATGGATACTTCTGGTGTGATGTGCGGCCCCCTCCCGTCTTCTCAGATCAACCGAGTTGGCAAGGCCTGGCTCTTGGTTGGTGAGCTGTGCCCAAGGTTAGGGAGGTTTCTCTTCTGGGCTTGACGTGCAACAATCAGACCGTATAGCCGGTAAGGATATAGAGCAGGCATGTGTTTCTTGGTGACGCGCGTACTCCCTGGTGCAAGGGGGATCGCTCCACCTAACTTGCACACTGTCAGGAGAAATGGTGCTATAGATGTAGGTAGGTCGGACTAATAGCTAATCAGTAGTTGACAGGAATTCGGAGACATATTCATTCCATTCCCGAGAGCCCATTAGCATGCAGTCCCTCTCCTCCTTGCGCGTGCGTAGAAGGTCGTGATGATGAAGGCTTGTAGTTTTCCTCGCGAAGGTTCGTAGTCTTCCTCACTGCACACTTGTGACCCCGAAGGTGGGGCATCCCCTGAACCGGTTTCAGCTTGCCCTGTAGACATCTAATCAGCTCCCTGCCATGTGTTTTCGAGCTGCTCTCCTGTCCTTATCTCGATGGCCTTCATCCTCCCTGTTCTTCCTAACCTAGTGTCTGTGAAAGTGCTTGGAATCCCTTGTTCTCTAGCACTCTCTACCTAAACTCCCTCTGTTTGCCTCTTATTTCTACTTTGTGCAGCTACTTTCCCTTTTCTTGCTGTGAGGCCCTTCTCTCTCTAACTGCAGGCTCCTGTTCTCACTCTTCAGTTCCCCCCTTTTCTATAGTCTAGCAGGGCTTCTACCTGCTAGATCATTTTTATTCTGTTCTACGTGTCCCCCAATTTTTTGTCCCGAACTGGGGCTCTCCTATTCAATGGCAAATCACCTTAGGCTTCCTTTGGCCAAACCAGGCAGAAGAGGCATCCTTCACATCCAGAAGGCAAACTCCACCTACTCATTCCCTAACTTAGTTACTCAAGTGTATGGATCATATGGATTCATCGGCAAGATTGGAGTATTGTATTTGGATTCACATTCAATTAGTAATCCGAAATCCAAAACTTATCTATGGTTTCTTTTCTCCTTCAAGCAAACTCCTTCAAACTTAGGTCCTTTTTGTGACTTGTCTTCTATCCCAAACTTACACTTTCCGTGCTCTAGCCAATCTGGAATGGTCCAATGTAGTGCCACTATCCCATAAACAGGCACTTTTCCCTCCCCTCTAGGGAAGGCAGTGCATATCCAACAAGATTTGTTGAGAGCCTGGCCAATTTTATCAGTTATTTTTAAGTAGCTATTCACTTGCCAAGCTATGACTACTGCTCCAATCATACTGATTATTATCAAAATCTTATACATGCTTTTGGATCCTGATTTTCAGTGGTCCTCTCTCTTGTGCTGTTTGCTGTGGTCCTGGTGCTTTCTTCAGGCAGGTATGACGTATCCACAGTGTAAGTCCCTCTACCTTGGCCGTGGTGTGGGTGGTCAGGAGAAGTTGGTAGGGTCCTTCCCACTTTGGTTCCAGAGTTGAATCTGAGAGAGAGGTTTAACATAAACATATTCGCCTGGCAATACATCATGCACTGGACCATCTAGGCCTCATGCCCTGGCACCGAATACTGCTTGTTCAATTTTCTTTAATTGCTTTGCCAAGCTGACCATATATTCACTCAACACCTTATCCCCCACCTGTATAGAGATTTCCTTTTGTACAGTATAAGGTCGCCCATACAGAATCTCATGTGGGCTTAATCCTTCCTTGGTTCGGGGTTTAGTCCGAATTCTCAGAAGTGCAAAAGGTAGTACCGACGGCCAGTGAATCCCAGCCTCTTGGCCAAGTTTTACTATCTGTAATTTGATCAGGTGGTTCATTTTTTTCCACCTGTCCGCATGACTGCAGACTATAAGGTGTGTGTAATTGCCAATCAATTCCCAGTCATGTGCTTCTTTGTTGGACCACCTTGGCAAAAATGTGGGCCTCGATCTGCTGAGATTGCTACAGGAACCCCGAACCTTGGAATTAACAGCATGTAACAGCATTTTCGTTACTTCCGCAGCCTTAGGAGTCCTCCAGGGAAATACCTCTGGCCATCCCCAAAAGCTATCAGTTAGTGCCAACATCCAGCGATCCCGCCCTTTTCTTGGGGGTTTCTGGAAGTCACTTTGTCACTGTTGCCCTGGAAGGTTATCTTTCCCAATAGGCCCACTTGAACCCATTTCCTGGTACTAGGATCTGTACTTTGTAATGTCCGTTTGCCCAATACATTTTCTTATCCTCCCTTAGAACCAATTTCTATAAAATACCAAAGGGCAAAACAACGTGTCCATCTGTCAGCCTGCTCTCTTCCTTCTAAATCATTAATTAGATTGCTATCCACTTTAAAACATTTTACAGGTTTTGACTCAGGTTCAGCAATTTTCAGTTGACGGTCTGGAATTAAAGCCCTCTTCAACGACCTGTTCTGCTCCCTGATCCACCATCTTCTCTCCACTTTCCGGTACGGTGTTCCCTTTCTGATGTCCTTGACAATGGATGATAGCCACGCTCTTTGTTGATTTACATCAGGCTGTTTTTCCTTGTGCGTGAGCAATCCTTGCTCTCTTCAGCTGGTCCTATGAGCATGTAGCATCCCATCTCCACAATTAGCATCTGTGCGTCTATGTCAGGCTCTTGTCAAGGCAGTTATTTCAGGCTTCCTAGAGACAGTCCCCCCAGGTAATGGTTGTGTTTCAGTGACCTTGTCAGTAGCAGTTCCTGCATATCCTGCCTTACGGTTTCCTTGTCTCACCAACCTGCTTGCATCAGTAAGCCAGGTGTCTTCTGCATCTTCTAAGGATTCATCTTTCGGGTCCGACTGGCAAAGGTCCATAGCCGCAGTTTTTTCAAAGCAGTCATGAAATACTGGTTCTCCAGGAGTTCCGCTAAGGAAAGATGCTGGGTTGACAATATTAGTTACAGTTATTTCTGCATCATCCTGCTGTACCAGGATGGCCTGGTATTTCAGGACCCTCTGGGGGTGAGAGCCAATGCCCCCTTTTACCTCCAATACAGTAGACACTGCATTAGATATTAAAACTGTTATTCTTTGGCCTAGCGTAAATTTACCAGGTTCTTGAATCTTGAGCACTGGTGCAGCCACCGCCCTCAAGCACTCTTTTTCACTTCCTGAAGGGGCTTTACCACCAGTCCGTAGCCGTGTATCCACGGTTGGCACCCTGCTGTCATTCCTGAGAATGTACGGAGTTCCTCGGCACTTTGTGGCTCAGGGCTTTGGCAGATGGCTTCTTTCCTGGCAGTCCTTGAGGTTCCAAGTCCAGCTGTAACCTCCTGTCCCAGATAGGTCCCTTGCCGTTGAGTTCTTGGTGTCTTCTGTTGAGAAAGTCGATCATCATTGAAACCAAGAAATTCAGCACATTCGCAGTCCATTGCACACAGCCCTCTTTGTTTCTGTGGCATCCACATGCTGCAGTCAAGTTCCACCGTGGGATGGAGGAACCAAATCTCAGGCTCCCGAGTTGAGCAGTTCTCCAAAATCCTTGGGCTGTTCTCACAGCCCTGGCTAACACTGTCCAGGTGAACGGAGTCTTTTTTGTCGCGAACTGGGGCTCTCCTATTCAATGGCAAATGACCTTAGGCTTCCTTTGGCCAAACCAGGCAGAAAAGGCATCCTTCACATCCAGAAGGCAAACTCCACCTACTCATTCCCTAACTTAGTTACTAAAGTGTATGGATCATATGGATTCATTGGAGAGATTGGAGTATTGTATTTGGATTCACATTCAATTAGTAATCCGAAATCGACAAGTTATCTATGGTTTCTTTTCTCCTTCTCCAGTTGCATATCCTCAAAGGGCACTGCTTAACCCTGAGTGGGCTAGCCGTAGCTCTTGCTTTGACCTTAGGGCTGCATTTTGGCTCTACCAGGCATCCCTGATAGCCACACGGCTAAGCATACCTTAGTGAAGATTTCTGTAACTTCTGGGGGTACCCCATTGTTTGTCCCAGTTTGTATGTAAGCCAGACTTACCGTTTTCAGTCAGTTCATCTTGTTTGACCCTTAGCTCCAGTGTTATTGAATTGACTCTCTGCATCCATTTGTTCTGATCAGTCTTGCCAGAGGAACGGTTTTGGAGAACCTGGCATCTACAGGCATGTATGTATTCCTCCTTATTTTCTCAGCCTCTCTTCAACTGGTCCCAAAAGGGAAGCCTTTTCTTGTTGGGCAGTAGCTCCGACTTGTGTTGCAAAATCATATCCGGGCGGTAAGAGGCACCCGTGCCCACCGGAAACTAAACCTCTTTCTCCTGCTCTCCTAGCTGCAATTTCACCGGTGGATTTGCTAGGAATAACTTCCCAGGTTGCCATTCTTCAGCTTTTGCAATCAGAGACGGTTGGATTTCTGCACCGCTGTCTCATTTCCCTGCAGTTGGCACAGTGCTTTTGGTCCAGCAGGGCTGGAAGCCTCCCCCTCCACGGGCTCTTCCAGGCCCCCCCCCCTACCTCTTTCTGAGGGGACCTCTGTGTCCTAGGGCTCTACTCTACACCGCAACAGGAACAGCTGTTGCTCTTGCCAATGGCCTTACTATCTCTGTTCCTCAATCCATTCTTTTCCTTTCTCTTGCTCAGCTCTCTTTGGATCTACCACCCTGTTCCACCTTGCTCATCTTGGCCTTCCTCAGCCTGCGTCCTTCTGCAGCTTTTCCCTTCCCAAACTCTCATCACTACATAAACAACTAGCATGACGTTTCAGTTTCACCTCCTCCTCTCCTCTCCGGAGATTTCCAGTGCTAACACTGGAATTTTGGGTTTCTGAGATCTCTGCACATGAAGGCTATTCTCACTGCCAGTGCCCCATCCTCTCCACCTCCCCCCCTTTGCAAGTAATGCTGTTTACAACATCACTCTCTGTGTGAGGCTGGGGCGGGGGTGTGGGGGGTTGCTCTCCTGCCGGTGCGGATACACTCACTTTCTCTGTAACCCTTTTTCCTTTGTCCCCTCTTCATCCCCTCAGTTACACTTCCACATACCCTCAGTCATGCTTCTGTTTCCCATTAGCAATTACACTTACTTCTGCCATGAAAACCGTTTGTCCCATTCACTTCAGAACCCACCATTCAAACAGCACAGTTCTTCAGTGTCCATAAACACCCAGTACTTAGTCTCGTAATGAGAGCACTCCATTCTAACAACTGGTCATGTTACTTTATGGACCTTCCTTCCTTAAGAAAAACAGGAACTGTAAGAAGGTATGATAGTTACGGGTCCCCTTCCGATGCCGCTTCTCATCATCTTCTAACTTCCACATTAAGCACCACTGATTGCAATACTTGGTGAGAGTTTCCTTCCTCAGGGTGCCTCCAGGTTCCCCTGCAGTATCCCACCAGTGTGCCAGTGCACATCCCAACGGGGCTTCTTTGGGAATTTCCTTCCCCTGGGAGCCTCCCACGATGTTGACCAAATTCTTCTTGATTCCTCATTTCCTCAGAGTTTCCACAGGCAACCCTGGACACCGCCTACTGATCTTGTTCAGATGTGAACACTTGGATCTCACAGGTCTCACAGAAGCCTGACCACCTTCCTTGACACGCTTCCCCGCAATCAGAAGACAGTACTATGCAAACAGGCTGACCCTCATTCCCTGCAAGGAACGCATCTCACTCACACCACACTCACTCTGATCTTTAGAACAAAAGCCATGGTTTCGACGTAGGCCACAATGCTGACGACGTCTTTTAGCTGGCATCTTCATAAGGCTAGTACATGAGTCAGTAAGCTTTCAGGTTTCTCGGAAAGTCAGCTGGACCTGAAATGATTAGATCCACGGTACGAAACACTCAGCAGATGGTGATAACAATCACACAACCTAGAACTCCCACTCCTATCTCGCTGTTACCAAGAAAAGGAGGGAGAGCTGTTGCTCTTCCCTTGCGTCTGACTTGCAGGTCCCCTTCCCCAGGCATCCTGTGAGGCCCTTCTCAGAGTCTCTAACTGCAGGGTCCCGTTCTCACTCTTCAGGCTTTGAGACATGCCTTCCAGTTGCACGTTGTGTTCTTTGTTGTGTTGACCTCTTGAGCTCCAGCCCTAAGGGAGGATCCGAGCGGTAGCGCAGAAGGAACGGTTTAGAGTGGAAGTGCACTGCAAAGGGCCGGAGGCAGCAGGAGCAGGGAAGTGATCATCGCCACTGTACTGCACTCAGCACTGGTGAGTCCTCTCCTTGAGTAGTGTGTTCAGTTCTGGGCTCCTGACTAGAAGGGGGACCCTGAAAGCCTGCAGTGTGTCCAGAGAAGCGCAATGAAGCTGTGAGGGGTGTAGAGCACAAGTGTGATGGGGAGCGGCTGGGGGAAGTGGGATTCCTTAGTGTGGAGAAGAGGAGGCTGAGGGAAGACCTTCTCCCTCTGTCCAGTTACGTGACGAGAGGTTGTGTTGAGGTGGGGGTGGTCCTCTTCTCCCGTGGAACTAGTGCTAGGATTAGAAGGAATGGCCTCAGGTTGCATGAGGGGAGATTGAGGTTGGATGGGAAGTACAACTTCTCCCAGTGGGTGGTCAGCCGCTGGAGCGGGCTGCCTGGGGAGGTGATAGAGTTCCTGTCCCTGCAGGTGTTCAAGGGACACTGGATGTTGTAGTGAGGGACGTGGCTTAGTGGGAAGGAAATGGTGGTGGTAGGTGAATGTTTGGACTGGATGATCATGGAGGTCTTTTCCAACGTTGCTGATGCTATGATTGTAGGAGAGGCATCTGGTGGGTGAGTGCTTTGCTGGGTGAGCGTCCCCCTGCTGGAAAGCAGGCAGCTGTGGTCTTTGCAGACAGCCACATCCACGGGGATTGGAGGCTTCTGAACCGGAACCTTGTCTTTCCCGTCTCGTGCCCGCTAAGTCACGTTGTTTGAAAGCAGCACCTTGGTGGCAACCTTGATTTCTGCAGCCTTCTCTGAGCTTTGTGCCACGAGAGCTGTGCCGCTTCTCCCTGTGATGTGAGAGGGTCTGGAAGGCCCTGCAAGAAGTCTGGGTAGGTGATGGCAGTGTCTCTTCCTTTCCCCGCCGGTGCTGGACATAGCGGGGAACGGGAGTGGGGGACATCCCAGCAGTGGATTCCTACCTCAGCAGAACGGAAGGGCTGTTCTGATGGGTGTAGTTGAAGTGGAGTGAGTCTGAGGCTGATGAGAGAAACGAGGGGCCTGTGAAAAAAAGGAGCATGCTGCATTTTGTGGCGCAAGATATTCTGGGAACTGCTGGTAACAGTGCCCACAGACTTGGATGAATCTTCAGTCGGGTGCAGGGACGCGTAATGCTCATCGTAGATGTCACGCTGACAGCAGCAGTAGAGAGACAAATTTCATAGGGCTGCATGCTTTTTTTTTTCCTTTTGTTTCAGTCCTAGCCGTGGAAGCATAGAAGCGTTACCCAGACCAGTTGAGCATTTGCCACCTGGGCTTTCTACCAATGCCATAGGCAGTGGAAGTCAGCATCGCAAGCATCCGTGAGAGCCCTGCAAAAGACTGGTGAGAGTTACCCTGGCGGCCTCCTTTGGCAACCTCAGGTCTCTGTAAGCTCTCAAGCTGTGTCGTAAGTCCCCCCGTGGTGCTGACTCAGCTCTCCCTGTCTTTGGTGTAGGAGAGCTGGTCTTGAACTCCTTCCTGTTTCCTGCCTATCATCTGCTCCCTGCTTTGCCCATGGCCCAGCGAGCCTTTTATTCCTCGCCCTCAGATTTGCACGTGTGGATGAGAGCATCTGCTTATGTACATGTGCACTTATGACAGTGCACTGCACGTCTGCTGCCATTGCTTTGCAGCCCTCGTGTGGTGGAGCACCACAGAGTCCTTTGCTTACTCCCCCCTTCCCGGTGGGATGGGGGAGAGAATTTTGGGGGAAAAAAAAAGAAGGTGGAACTCATATGTTGAGAGAAATCTCTTTCCAAAGGTAGAGAAAAGGACAGAAGTAATGGATGCACGCACACACACACACACACACACATATATATATGAATGTATGTAAGAAGTGATGTAGAAGCAGTGGCTCAGCACCTCCCAAGCAATGGGCAAGCAGAGGAAGAGAGTGAGATGAGCTCCCACCTCGTCCATAACCCCTTCCACCTGATGTCATATGGTATGGAATATCCCTTTGGCCCGTTGACATCAGCTGTCCTCATTTGGTTTCCTCCCAGCTCCTTCTTGAGAGCTTTGCTGAGAACGGCCTTGGCTCTGTCCAGGTCTGCTTCTCAGAAACTATAAACACGAGAGTGTTCTCACTGTCATAGCATCATAGCAGACACTGAAGAAAAATGGATCCCACCTGAGACTAAGACAGCCCCCCAGTGTCCGTGCAGCGAGCCGTGTGGGGCTGCAGGTCGTGCATTTCCCTGGCAGCATTGGCCAGGGGTGCTGGGGAGGTTTGCGTGCTCAGCTTGGGCATCGCGCTGCTGTGCGTGTCAACACAGCATGCTTCGTGCTCTCCAAGCAACAGAACAGCGTTTCATCACCAAGGTGCCGTAATATTTACTGGAACCAGATGCGTTTGTGTCTCTGAGGCTGGGTTTACCCTACGAGCGCTTCTGGAAGGAGCTGTTTTGATTCTCTTTGTCCGTGTGCATGTGAAAGCGCTTATCCCTCTTGTGTTCTGTCCCTCGGTATTAATCTTGGTGGGCAGAAGGAGCTGGTGGATTCAGCAGCAGTAGATTCTGTTGGTTTCCTCTCTGCTGCTTCATCCCTGGAGCTCGCTGCTGCACAGAAGAGTCCAGGCGTGTTTATCCCAGGGCTGCTGTAAAGGGGAGCCCGGTTGGCGTAGCAGCGATCAGCAGCTAACGGGCTGTGCAGAGGAGGGCTTTGCAGAAGGAGCAGGAGTGCCTGCGTCCATCTGTATCCTCGGATACGTTCTGGCAGTGAGGCAGCAGCTGTGGCCACAGTGACTGAATGCAGACTTGGCAAGACCCCCAAGGCTTGGGGCTGCCACGTGGCGTTTCCTAGCCCTACCCTCCTTTATATGCCTGGCAAAGCACAGCCACCCTGCACCCAGGGCAAGCGTTTGTCTTAGTGTCATGTTTCACGCTATCTTGTGAAGCTCAGGCACTGGGGGCAGCTTCCCCCCAAAGAAAAGGAGGAGGAAATGAGGTCGTCATGGAAGCCAAAAGGCAAAAATGCACTCGGGAAAGAAACTGTCGAAGCAGTCTAGTAGCAGTGCTATGTATTTCTCTTCCTTTATTTCCATCCAGGTGAAAGAGATGGCTGCTCTAAGCCGCCCGTGGATGCAAAGAAGGACCCTAGTGTGGATTTGCCATAGGCCCAGCCCAGCAAGAGGCTCAACAGCACCAAGCTCCGGGTCCTGCACTTTGGTCCCGACAACCCCATGCCAGCTTCTCCAGGATTTGGCTGGGATGGAATTCCAACCACGCACTGATTTCTCGAACGCTGGGGTGCCCTGTTGGAATCCTGTGGTCTTGTGACGTGGTCTTGCCTCCCCACCTTGTCCGTCCATGGTGGAGCAGCCGGGTGGCCCTTAGTGATGTCATAAGCGGCTAGAATGAGGGGAGGAGCAGCGCGTGCTGCATCCCTTCATTGGAGCGCTTGAGCTCGGCGTGAGTACGTGGCTTGTTGCACTTGTGCATCTACTGAGTGTGTTTGTCTTCATCCCATCTTGTGCAGCGCCTTGTAGGTAAGCTGAGACGGTGCGGGATAGACGGGTGGGCAGCGAGGGCTTGAGAAGTGCTGGCTGGCAGAGCTCCTAGGATCATATTTCTTCATCTGGACCATCAGACGCCATTTTCCCCCAGGCCATCACTTCCAAAGCCATCCATCAAGATGGCATTTGTCCAACGGTTTTTCCCTCGCCTTCCTTGCTAAATTGTGGAAGCTCACTGACCTGCTCTTTCTCCCTCCCCTGCCCACCCTCCGCCTGCTCCCTTGGTGCAGCTTTTGCTCGTGGAAGATCAGAGCAAAGTGACAAGGAACGGCTGCGGGTTCGAGGATCTTCTTCTCCCTTGTTCTGATCTCTTGCCAGGTACGTGCCATGTTTTGTATTGCCACATGGTTCAGCAGCCCGTGTTTAGTCACACCGTGTGTAGTAACACAGCCTCGTCCAGCTGAAATGCAGCTCTGGTCACGTGTGGGTTTTTTTCCACTTCCTCTCCAGCTCAACCCTCAGCAGGATGCTGCCTGTAGTGCTGGGAGCAGCTAGTGTGAAGGAAGGCAATCCCTTAGGCCAAGAGCCCTAGCCGCAGTTTGTGCAGAGCTGCACAACATGAGCCAGGGGCACAAGCGTGCATGCTTTGGCTGTGTGAGTGAGCCCGACAGCGGGCATGCAGGCAGAGGAAATGCGTGGGCAAGGCTGCGGCCGGTGCTGGTGGTGAGGCTGCTGCTGGGAGCCGGGGGCTGGGGAGCAGCTCCAGCCCCAGCAGCGACACCTCTCCCTGGCCTGCTACTGTGCTGCGGGCAAATGCATCTGCTGCTTTGTGCCAGAGTCCCCATCTGCTAGCAGAGGGACAGCGACTTGGTCCAGTGCTGCGTATTGCAACGGCTGTCCCGTTTGAATAGACTGCACACAGTTGTTGTTTCTAGAAGTAGTTCTGAAGAAGTCTCTTGATCCAGTGCTGTGTGAGCACAGGAAATGTGTTTCTTTTCTGTTGCAGCTTGTCGCGCCTGCTGTGATGGGCATCGCGAGCAGCGAGATCAGCCGTGGGCCTGACCGGGCGTTGACGGAGGTACAGTGTGAAGCTCTGCTTGGTCTCTGTTCCCTGCCTTGAGCCAGCAGAATGAGCCACCGGTGTGCTCTCCTGCTTTTCAAGAGAGAGAGCATCCTTCCGGCTCTCTCGGTGTCCCTGAAGAGCTGCCTTAAAAGCTTCATTTCCTTGCTAGTGGCATCGAGATGGCACCCTGAAATCCTCCTTGTTTGTCCTCAGCTCCTCACCATGGCTTGTGCTCTCTGTTTCAGCCTGAGAACCAGGGGAAGCCTCTGCTGGTCCGTGAGGAGTCATCTCTTAATATTCCAGCTATTGCTGCTGGTCATGTTATTAAGAGATACATTGCCCAGGCAGCGGATGAGCTCTCCTTGGAGGTAAGCAGATAAAGAAGGCGTTCCTTGTTGTCACGGCCAGAAGAGTATACCGTGTGAATGCATCAGGAATATTCTCAGACACCTTCAGAATGCCTTGTGAGGTGAAGCCCAGAAGATGCAGGTCCAGAGAGGACTTGCACTGGGTTGGATGCAGGGAGGAGTTCAGCCATGTCTAAAGGATGGTTTCATATGGCCCGAGAATCTGTATTCTTTGTGGTGTGTATGGCAGTGACTCTTGTACCTCCACGTTCAGCTTTCTGACGGGAAATGCCTGAAGAGCTGCCCCGGTGCAATTGCTCTCAAGCTGTGCGCTCTTTGGCAGTGCAGAAGAAGGGTGCCATGTCTGCTGTGCTTTCCTCCCAGCTGTGCTGACGCTGGGATTGATGTTGCAATGTCTTGCAGGTGGGAGACCTGGTGTGCATTACTGCTATGCCAGCAAAGGAGCAGAGCCCCTGGTGGAGAGGCAAGCGTGGCTTTCAGGTAGGCACAAGCTTCAGACTCCTGGGCGCAATTGCAGTCAAGTGAGGAACGTCAGCTTAGAGCTGCTCTGCCCGCACAGGGTGGCTTCTGGATGTCAACAGCTTCCCTGTGTCGCTGTCAGAGGCCTTTCCCTTTGGCTCTGGGCTTGGGTGGGAAACTGTCTCCTCATGTGACTTAGAAGCAAGAGCCTCTCGTGCTCCATACGCAGTCAGAAGTTGACCATCTCTGTCCTTTGTACAAGCACGGAGGACAGAGCCTTCTTGTGCGGAACCAAGTATTGCTTTTGTAGGTCTTCTGGCTGCAAATGTTGAATGAGGGTTACTTTTCTGCAGGCCATTCTTTCTTGGTGCAACAGTTGAAAAAATGCTGCATTCAGTATTCCATCCGTCTTTTTGTTCTTGTTCCAGGTTGGGTTTTTCCCCAGTGAGTGCGTGGAGCTCATTAGTGGAAAACTTCCCGAGGCCCTCATCAACTCAGCGCCAATGCCAGGTACGGATGTTACATGTGGTGGCGCGGGGAAGTCAAATGGAGTCTTTTTCTGGGTGTGTTCTGTGTTGAATACCTCCTTTATCCATCCCACGTTCTCCTCTGTGTTGATGATCCTTCCTGCATCCCACGGGGCATAGGGCTGCTGTTTTGTAGGCAGTGAGAATGAGGGCTTGGGCAAATGCTCGAATCCTTGTAGAATGCAGTATTGGCAATGTTCTTGCCGCTTTTATGTGCTCTGTAGAATGTGTTTCCGCTCAGCCTGGTCGCACTGAGCCCAACCTGAAATGAACTGGTTTCTTCCTTTTGTTGTGCAGTGCCAAAGAAGCGTGGCAAGCTCCTCAGCTTCCTTCGTTCCTTTGTGAAGGCCCGCCCAGAGGAACCGAAGCAGCGGGAGCTGGAGCTGGAGAAGGAGAAGGGAGGGGTGTTTGGCTGTGACCTGGGAGAGCATCTTCTCCACTCTGGCCGTGATGGTAAGGAACAGCCCGTTCCTGAGAGCTTCCTCCCTCTGTTGGGCATGTAAAGATGAAAGAAAGGGAGATCATGTCTAGCAAGGGGCAGGTTGATAGCGGTGGAGAAACGTGAAATGGGAGTTGATGGCTGCAAGGGAAGCTGAGGCTAATGCTCATAGGAGGCCGGCACACTTGTATTTGCTTAAAGCCAAAGGTGTAAGCCAATGCCACGCTAGCCTGAAAACCAAGGAAGCCTTTTGGCCCAAGAGAGTGTAGTGCGTCAGTTTCCTAGCTCTTCTGGACATGAGGTCTCACGCCTCCATTGCGGTGGGAGCTGTGATGGGACTTGTGGCAGTGTCTCTGGCTTCCCCAGAATTACTTTCTTCAGGCTGCTTGGCAGGTCCTGGCATTTCTTGAAAGCCAAGAACACGTCCGTGTCCAGTTTTGTCCCCGGCTCCTGCCTGTCTGCGCCGTCTGCGACAGCCTTTTTTCTCCTGTGAGGAGGAGGCAAGCAGTAGCCCGGCTGGGCTTAGTGGATGGGATGTGACAGGGGCAGCGGCTGAAGTAGGACTTGAATCAGGAGCTCAGCTAAGCGCTGGCCCTTGTTCTGTAGTCCCCCAGGTCGTGCAGAGCTGCGCTGAGTTCATTGAGCAGCACGGCGTGGTGCAGGGGATCTACCGCCTGTCCGGCGTGGCGTCCAAGATCCGGAAGCTGCGGTAAGAGTGCTTCTGGACTGTATGTTGTCTTGCTTTGGAGTTGTTTTCCTCTTTCTCCAAGCCCTCTGTTTTTGTGTCCTTCTCTCCAGCCATGACTTTGAGTCGGAGCAGATTCCGGAGCTCACCGTCCGGGACATTCACAGCGTGAGCTCCCTGTGCAAGATGTACTTCAGGGAGCTCCCGACCCCTCTGCTGACCGAGCAACTGCATGGCAAGTTCTCGGTAAGCACAAGGCAATGGCCTTCATGTCCCTCTTCGTGGCCTTTCCCATCCACACACACGCCTGCGCACCTTTTTTTGGTCTTTTTTCTGTTGAAGTTGGGGTTTTGATGGACATCCAGTGGGTGTCTGTGTACAACAAGCAGCTCGTGCTTCCTGCACACTGCGTGCACCGTAACACCTGGTGTGTGCATCCTGCCATTGGAAATGTGGGAGATGGGAGCAGCAGTGCCCTCTGCAGCTCTGAGGCCCTTTTTCTGTTAGCCCCATACGCTTGACTCGCATGATGTGTGTCTCAGTCCCTTTCTGCTTTCTTCCAGGATGCTGTTTGTGCCGGTACAGATGAGGAGCGGTTGCTCCGAGTGCAGGAGGTCATCCAGCAACTGCCTGCACCTCACTACAGGTCAGAAAACTGCTGCCCTCGGTGTGGGGAGCTCAGCCCTGCTGCATTTCAGAGGGCGATGATGCGATGGCAGGCTTTGTGTCACGCTGGCAACGTGATGCCTGTGTGTGTGGAAGTGGTGGATGGCTGCGTGGGGTGAATGGATTGGGTCAGCTCCTGGGCACGGGGGCACGGCTGGTGCAGGTGATGGTTGCGGCTGAGCTGTGCTGGGGCTTGGTGCTGCAGCGTGGCACTTGGGAAAGCTTGATCTACTTGCTAGTAGCAAGAACAGTGAGGTTTGTTTGGTGAATGTGAGCCCGGCGTGCTCAGTGGTGCTGAAGGTTTGGCTCTTGCTTTCCAGGACGCTGGAATACCTGCTGAGACACTTGGCTTGTCTCGCTGGGAGCTGCTCCATCACAAACATGCCTGCTAAGAACTTAGCAATTGTATGGGCTCCCAACCTCTTCAGGTAAACTTCTTTTTCCGCCTCAGCACAAGGCTTAGATCTGTTCTCCCACGGGCACACTTTGGAGAGGAGGACAATTTGTGCTCTCTTGGTTTTGTCAGATGGGGCTGGTGTGTCCTTGATCACCCGGGAGAATGTCTTCAGTGGCATCACTGCTTGCCCACTGCGGAAGTCTCCAGAGCCCAACTGGACAGCCTTTGGCTGCCCAAATGCAGATGTGGGGAAACGATCTCGGGTCAATGACTTCTCCAATCTGCCTTTTCTACAGATCCCAGCAGAACGAGGCTGCCTGCGCCAGCGGAAGAGCTGCCTGCGTGGAACTGCAGAGGCAGTCGGACGTGGTGGAGTTCCTCATCAACCACACCGACGTCCTCTTCTGCTCCAGCTCCACATCAGGCATCGGAGATGGAGCAGGTGAGCGTCTTCCTGCATGAGCTTTGTCTTGATGAGACACCTTGATCAAATGCAGGCCTTCTCCAGGATTGTTGAGCTACGCTTTTGCTATCGAGGGGCCAGCAGGCTTGTGGGCTTAGATGAGAATATGGCATCCTCTGGGGCTGGATGCGGAGAATGTCCAAGCCCAAAGTTGAGCATGAGAAAACCGTCCCTGTCATGGTGATGTTTTGCGTACAGGTGAAGCTTGATGGAAGGGTTTTGACCTCCTCTTTTTCCTGTGGTTTGGATAAGCAAGGCTGAGAGATGTGCGGCACCTCCCCCAGAACTGTGATGGCTGTGCCGCTGCTTTCTGATCCTCCCTCTTAGCTGTGGTCTTCCCTTCCAGGGCGCAGTTCTCCATCAGGTCCCAAGTCTGTGCAGGTGTCTTCTCCTGCCACCAAGCTGCTCACCGTGGAGGAGGCACAGGCACAGAGGGGAGGCCACAGCAGCTCTCCCGCTGTGACAGAGAGCAGGGACATGGACGTGGAAGAAGGCCCCGCAGCTGCGCGAGGGAAATTCCACACAATCATTGACTTTCCATCTGGAAGGTAAAGAGGACTTTCTTTTTCAGCAGCTTCCTATCAGACTTGCTTGGGTGGGCTTTTGTGGGTTTTTCTCCACTATTGCTAGTGCCAAAACTTGCAGAAGCTACGTGACGCTAATGGGGCGTGTGGTGGTGTACTGAATGTCCCCTCCCTTTGGACTCTGAGGTTCAACTAACACGCAGTTGCCCGACGGGCTCAGTTTAGCCACCAGAGGGGGCCTATTGCTAATGTACGTGTCAGAGATGCTTTTGAACTCCCTTTCTGGCTGCACGGTTCCTCAGCAAGCAGTTACACCTCCAGCTCAATCGAAGCCCTCCGTTCGATGCTGTCCTGGACAGCTGTGCAGCCTCTGCTCGCATGCTCTGCATCTGGGTTGACATGGCTGAGGGGAATGTAGCCAGCAAGACTCCAGGGCTGAGCTCTAGAAATGGAACCGTCCTCTACCATGTGAATCAGAGCGAGCTTCTAAGTTGTGTTTCAGCAGGAACCAGGCAGTGCTAGGAACAAGCAAGTGTTGGCAAGAGCTCAGGGCAGCTCTTCCCTCACCCTGCACCATGCACGACTCACACCGCTCCCTCTTTTCTCCCTCCAGACCAAGTCCACCCAGCAGGGTGAAGGAATCCCCAGCATGCAGTTGGTGTTCCTGTTTCAGGCCCAGAAAACCATCCTCTGTGGCCAAACGCCAACTGCAGCGCGATGCCAGGGAGCCCTCGGAAACAGAGGTGGTGGTCCTGGCAGGTAAGGGTGCACATCCAGCTGTCAAAACCCTGCTTGTCAGCGCCATCGAATTCATGCTTGGAGTCCACACAAAAGAGAAAGACACACAACAAAAGCGCAACAGTTCCTTTTGAGACAGTGCTCCTCCTGTTGCTATTGTCCTATTGGCTTTGTCCTGCTGCCACTGCAATAGAAAATCTCAAGAACCACTCTCATCATTCAGCTTGTGCAAGTTTGCCACTAACTGTTTGCCTGTGTATCTACTCCTTCCTAGGTGAACCGAGCCCTCGTCCACGCAGAAGAGCCAGAGCGTATAGCGATGGTTCACTGTGTGCTTATATCAATGCAGAGCTGCTAGGAAGCATGAATCGCTGCAGCTCCGATGAAAGCCTTCCGTATAACACCAGTGATGGAATGAAGGTGCTCATCCAGGTGGAAGCCCTCATCTCTCCCGGCGGTGCAGAAGACGCTGACCTGAGCCTGCCAGAAACAACAGTCACCGAGCTGGACTGTGACGGGGCACCATTGCAGTGCAGCCCAGCCCAAGCACAGCCCGAGTGCCCCGACAGCAGCAGCTCCATGCAGGAGCAGGTCAGCGTCAGCCAGGAGGAGCCGAGCCTGGTGGAGGGGGACGTAGAATCAGAGCTCCAGTCCCAGGCACCGGGCAGCAGCACGAGCTCTGAGCCCCTCTCTCCTGAACATGAAAGGATGAGTCCCATCTGTACACCGGACCTCTCACCAAAAGGCCCTCCTGGCTGTGAATGAATAAAAGCACGCTGGTGCTGGATCAACGCCTTGACTGCCTTCTGAGTCTTCATTCCCAGGGATTGGGATGGATGCAAGCAACAGCAAGGCAGCTCATGTTGCAAGGCTATGGCTGTGGGCTGTGCGTGTAGCAGAGCTGCGGGTTTGTTCCCATTTTGTCTGGCTGTGGGATGCCTGCAGCGAGAGCTGTGCTCCCGTAGTGTATGGTAGCAAAGAATCTCCAGCATCCGGGATGCTGCTCATGATCATGCCCAGCTTCCGTGCTATGGCTGTGGCTTTGTGATGCTTTTGAGTGAGGGATGCCTCGGCTGGTCCCCACCAGCTCTCTCCTCTCTCCCGCCGTGTCCATTCGTGGCTCCTAGCTACGAGCTGGCCCTGCAGAGCATCTGCAGCCCTGTCAGCATCAGCATCCAGCAGCAGCAGGAGGAGCTCCCCCTGACCAACGCCAGGCAGTAGTGCTCGGTCTGCAGGTTAGCTGCCATTTACCTGTAGGTGGCTCTTGCAGAAGAAGACTCAAACAGCAGAGCGTTTTCCTCATCTGCAGCACGCAAATGCTACAAAAGCAGAAACAACCCAGGAAGCTGTGGGTTTTCGAGTCTGCATGAACATGTACTGTCTGTGTTGATGGTGCTCTGCCATCCTTTTTGTCCTTCTCCTTGCTTGTCCATATGCTGCTGAGGATTGGAAAGCTGCATGTCCCATAATTCCCCAGAACCCAACTTAGGTGACTGGTTGCCTGAACAGGTAAGGACCGTGTAAATATACAAATCTTTCATTGCACAGCACGGCAGTGCTGCCAGACTTTGTTATGGCTCTTTAGGGCACCTTGCAGGCTGTGTGACATTTTCCTCTCACCTTTCCCTTTCTTTCCCCAAGGTTTTGCCTTGCTTTGCCCTTTTATTCCTTCTACCTTCCTCTGTGTTGCTCAGGTGTTGCCATTCTTCAAGAGCGTTATCCAGTTGTGTTGCACTGCACCTCTTCATGCCTTGGATCTCTCTCTGGAGCACAAGAGCAGATTGAGGGGGGGAGCTGTCGAGCAGATTGAGGTGGAAGTCAAAGACTCAAATCCAGTGTTGCGAAGCCACTGCAGATGCCAAATCCCTGCACGGGAGACGGGAGACGTACTGCAGGATGAGGAGCTGCTATTGGTCTTCAAGCAGGTAGGAGTTTGTTATCCACACATAATACTGTATGTATTTGTTGTTGTTTTAATATCAGTGCCAGTATGCAGTCTGATCCGATGTGTTTGAACAGTGTGGTGTAAGGATTGTCAGCTGAGAACAGCAGCAGAACATGGGGCTGTTGCAGGGGGAAGGCGTGGGGAAGGAAGCGGGGAAAGGAAAGGGAAAGCCTGGAAAAGGAATGGGGAAGGCACGGGGTGAAGGAAGGGGGCAAGACACAGGGGAATGAAGGGGATAGGACAGAATACCTGTAGGGCAGCCTAAAAAGCAGTAACAAGCTCTGGGAGGACCACGGAGTGCCAGATTCTGTGCTGGGTGTTTATTTGTGTACTGGGCAGTTAAATTTGGGTATGTGAATATTTAAAAACAGTGCAACAGATGCTGGCAAAAAGTAATTTTTTTAAACTTTTTATTATTATTATTATTATTATTTTCTTTTTGTAAGGATCTTAGCACGGCTTTCCTGAGTTTGGAGGAGTTTCCCTCTGTTTTCTTCGTCTTCACCCCCACCGCCCCCCACTTCTCATTCCGTGTTCTTCCCCCGTCATATCGACAGAGCACTGACCGCCAGCGATTGCGCCGCGGGCCGCATCGATCCCGTCGAGGTTCTTTCCGCGGTCTCTGCCGCCACCTCGTGGCCAATGCGCGGAACTGCCGCTGTCCGCTGCTCAGTCCTGCAGGCGGCACAACGCGTGCGCGTAGGAATGCGGAAGTGGCTTCGTAACCGCTCTGTGCAGCTCATCCGCCGCTCTCTATTGTGATTAGTCCTCCAGGTCCCGGCGAGCATGCGCCCGACAACTCCAAATCGGCAGCTGTTGCTCCTAAGCGCTCCTGCCGGTTCTCGGACCGCCGGCTCAGCGATCTCCTCCTTCTAAACCAGGAGGATGCCCCTCATCTATTTCCACTAGATGTTTGATGCCCGAGCCCATCCCGGGAGCGGACCGGTTCGGCTCACAGCTGCCCCCGAGCGCCCGGCGCCATCCAAATTGCTCTCCGCCGCGGCGGACCAGCAGACGTCCCCTTCCCCCCGCAGCCCCGCGCCGTCCCCCGGCCGTTTCAAAGCGCTCTCAGCAATAGCGGAACCCGAGCGGCTCGGAGATCGGCGGTCGCGGTACGGGCGTGAAGCGGCCCCGGCACCGCAGCATCCCAGGACCCGCCGGGCTCGGCACCGCGCTGCGCATGCAGCACCGCGCACACAGCCCCGCGGCGCACGCGCACTGCCGCTCGGAGGACTGAGCGTGACGGAGATCGGCGGATGCGCCGCGCAGAGCGACGGCGACGTCCGCGCAGCGCTTCGGCGCGCGTCCCGCTGCCTGCGGCACCGAACGTACGCGGCCGCCATTCCGCCGATCGGCCACGCGGGGGCGCCAGAGACCGCGGAAACGACGACTCCGAGCGGATCGACGTTGACCCGCACCGCCTCGTCCCGTGATGTTTTCCAAAGCATGAATCTTGTCCACACACAGTGCTTCTGTAAATGTTGGTATGGGTAAGTCTTGCAGTTCTTCTTTGCTCCGATGCAGGTGCTGCTATTAGCAAGGATTTTGTGCTTTGTTGTAGGTGGAAAATGTTCAGGAATGCGTTAACTGTTGGCTTGTCGTGGTTTTAGTTGTCTGAGTGTGTTCTTTTTTAGGATGGCATCGTTGCAGGATGTGCCCCGTGCCCACCAGAGGGAGTATGAGAAACACGTGGAGAGCATTGACAGTTCAAAGATAACTGCCCAGGAATGAGAGAAGCCTTCAGATGCTGCTATGAATTACAGGTTCTACAGGGGCATGAGAACATACGTAGAGAACTTAGTAAACTGTTTCAATGAAAAAGTACGTGTGTTTTCCTTCCCTTCGCTGCCACCCATTTCTTTAAGATGATGAACCTGCATTCTCTCAAGGCAAAAATGAGATTTCTTATTTGGAATTGATGATGAGAGATGACCAGTTATGAATCAATTCTATCAGAAACTTGAGTGTCACAGGAAACAAAGGAGGAATAGACCACCCCTCACAGTAACCTAAAATGATTAAGGTAGGATATGTGCGCTGGCTTGAGCTGTGGGCTCACCTGGGTTGTGATGGAGAAAAACAGAATGTTATTGGAAGAAGTTTTCTTCAGGTGTAGTAACCAGGGTGTCCTAAAGCTGAATGGGAGGTGGGACTTGCATTCAGTTTTGGGATCTCAAAATGTATTTGCTTTGCAACATGTGACTAGTAATAAGGATCTTACAGTAGGTTTGAGTTGGTATTTAGCTGGGTTGCGTGAGGACTTGTCTATGTTATCTGCTGTGTTGCTTTCCTTAACTGCAAACCTTAACTATTAAAAATAGAAAATAAAAATAAAAGATGGAAGGTTGGAAGATGCTGCACAGAGTTTGGCCTCGATGAAGGTCTACTGACTACTGTCAGTTGTGCTGCAGCCTGACGTGTTTTTTTATGTAACTGTACATAACTGTACGAGGTTTCGTTGAGATGTTTCCTGTGATGGCGAGGTGTTCAAAGGCAGATTGAAGCAAACTAATTCTACCAATAGTGTCCCGCTGAACGCTTTTTGGTAGGGTCTTAGGTAGTCCTGTAATAGGCAATTGGCATTCAGTTAGTGGCTTTCAGTCTTAAACAGCCTGAAAAAACTCTAGTGAGCAGGCTCTGTTGTCAGTGGGCATACTGTACTAGATGTCCTAGTTGAAACCCTTACCGAAGTAGGACGCGTAGTATCACTTCTCCGTGGTAGAATGGTGAATATAGCATGACCAAATGCTCGGTCAGTTTTGAATTACTGATCTCAGTGGCTGTCTATCAGTACTTGAAAAGAGAAACTGAGTTAGTTTTCCAGTAGATATTAGGTTGTTTGGGACGCAGGCACTGTAGAACAGGAGGACAAGGAAGGATTGACTGATAACTGGCAGCAGCTTGAGAAGAGTGAGCTCGGGGATGTAGCCCTTTCTGGTTCTAACTGGTGTGCAGGTGGGGTGGGTGCAAAGCATGCAGACTCTGAGTGTGTGTGCACTCTGGGAAGCACAGCTGGAAGTGTCACCAAGAAGGGGAGAGAGACAGCCACAGCTGTCCTACAGTTCACTGATAATACTGACTGTGCTTTACACTGGACACTGTGAATTTTTCATCAGGAGGTTTTATTTACTTTGGTTAGTCTCCAAATGAAGAGCAGAAGCAGAGTCAGTGTTCTGCATTCACCTCTTTGTCTTGTTCCTGTCTTCTGGTAGCTGGGAATGGCAAACCAAGTAATGATGGATTGGAGAGTGATGAAAAGATGAAGCTTCTGAAAACGTGTGAGCATCGAAGGTACGTATAATTACATCTAACTGTAGTAAGTGTGTATCTGCTTCCTGTTACTTACACAGGGATGAAGGTAAATCTGTGCGGTTACTAAGCGAGGTGATACACACACATGCAAAAATGCCTTTCCTTTCCAAAGCTCAAGGTACATGGAAACCATCTGTTTGTTAATGGGGGGTTTTCTTCGTGCTGATTGGAATCTGAATGTTCATAGGTGCATCAGAACATCTAACCTACCCTCTGTTATCAGCGTAGGCCAGGTGCTACATTTTGAACGTCGGGGTCTGCTGCTGACCTTAAGTTACTGGGAGCTCTGAAAGTGTTCCAGTTGCATTGGTGCCTTGACTCATCACTGTTTAGGCACAGGTAAGGACTTAAGAGTTTTATTGGTTGAAAAACGATGTAATAAAACTTTGCTTGAAGCAAACTGTTAACCTTCAACGTTAAGTAATGTCAATAATTACATACAAGAGGTATGCTATGCAAATGATAGGTATAAATATAATT
Organism: Gallus gallus; assembly: GCF_016699485.2. Classification (NCBI taxonomy): domain Eukaryota; kingdom Metazoa; phylum Chordata; class Aves; order Galliformes; family Phasianidae; genus Gallus; species Gallus gallus. The sequence goes on along the minus strand of NC_052572.1, from coordinate 79,514,615 downwards.
TTCTTGTTGATTTTGCATGCTCTTTTGGTATGTGGTGACAGGACTAACGTTTTTTAGCCCCAGTGAGACTTGGATGCAGTCACAGTTTCCATGCAAGTTGTTGCATAAGCTACATAGAACTGAGATGATGGACTGTTGAGAGCGCAGTAGTTTCTTACAGACTACCTCTGGCAGGGATAGTGTGGAGTACCATGTTAGATGTTTGGTGTTTCAGGTGGGGGGAGTTCCTAGTATGAATGTGGTGAAGTGAAGGTCGTTAGAGATGCTTTTAATGTCCTTTGGCAGCTCAGAAAGTACCTTACTGTTACAGTCTGTGTCTCTAGGGTTGCATACTTACTTCTGCTTCCTCACCGTGTTTCCTTAGGCTATTGCTCTCACCGGGTGTTCTTAGTATATCACTGAGCTTTCTTTTACGTATGTACATGGTGAATAACTCACCCGAGTTCATTACAGAATGCAGGACTTGCAGGCGGCAGCTGAGAGAGCGTTCACAAACAGCTGGTCACCACGAAGGCATGTCGAGTGATGAAGAACTGGCTCTGACAGAGGTGACTGAATTCCAGAAGAGCAAAGGTTGGTCAGGATGTGAGAGCAAATTCCTCCGATATTTGGAAGGATTTTCAAGGGAGAGTGAAGAAATACTCCTTTTGAATGGTATATCGTTTATTTTCTACAGCACAGAATTAATGCATTTAAACAATTCTGACCGATGCCTTAGGAAGAATAGGTAAGACTGTAGGCTTCTTTAGTTTAATCAGTTTTTTGTCCAAAGTTGGAATGTATTTCAAATGGAGATTTGAACTGCCTTAGTGAGCAGGTCACGAGGAGCTGGGAGAGGCACGATGCGTATTTGCTGAATAACAGAAGGAGGATTTTCCTGTCTGAGCTTTTAAGAGACATACAAAATAGGAAAAGTAATGGGTATTTAAATCTGTGCAGTTGTTCAAAACCGCAGAAGTCTTTTTGTGGTCTTCTGTATCTTTTTTTTTTCCTGAAAAAGCCTTTGCCAGAGTGCAGGACGGGGACATGCTGCTTGCAGGGAAGACTTCTGTGCAGGAGCTTTGCCGTGGGTTATAGAGGCGTTCCAGAGCTTGAGATAAGTGTTGTTAACTAGAAGGAGGGCATCTTTTCCTCTTGTCAGGTTGCTTGTATATGAATCACTTGCATCTTTATTAATGTGGAGCTGTTTGCTGACATTTTGACAACCCTACCCTCTGAAATCTAGCTTTACGTTCAGTTTTAGCTTGCTGCTTTGGTCCATTCCGTGATTAGAATCCATGTAAAACTGTTAAATGAGAATCTTTTGGTATCATTAGATATATTTCTGCATGGAGCTTTTTCTCTCAATCCTGACAGCTGAACAACGAATGGGAATGATCTTTCAGCAGAATTCTACAGACCTGAAAGAGATGCCCTGGTTCAGAGCTGTAGAAGGATTCAGCAATGCCAAAAAGTCGTCTGAATCAAAAAGAGATGATGATCCTGATGAAGAAGTTTTGCCTAGAGTGATTGAAAAAACTATCCTGCCAAAAATTACAGGTATATTAAGGTTGTCTTGAGGACGTTCACTGCAGCTAGGTAATGAAACCTTAAATAAGTGGTAATGTAAAATTATGTTGATAGTTACAATTACTTGTAAAGGTTACTGCAAATGAAAGGTTTAGCTTTTTGAATGTTTCCTTCCTTGAAACTAGAGCAGATAGCCACTTGGATATCATGAATGAAATAATTCCTATTTTTCAGCATTTGTCAAGAATGTGTGGGATCCTTTATCGACTTCAGAGGCTGAGAAACTTACACAGCTTTGCGATAACACGTTTAAAAAACAAGTCCTGTCCAGAAGGGAATGCAGCCAGGCGAAACAGGTAAAGGCTGTTGTGGTAATGGGGAAGGAAGTTCTTGATGCAGTGTATGCATTCACTGTAAATATTCACTGTAACATACACTTAGCCCAGTTCTGGTTTTATTCTCATGCAAATCTGGGAGTTTATCCAGCATAAAGTAGGTAAAACTAAGTTGATGTTTAGGCCCTTAGTATGAAAAGAAATAATAACAAACGTTTATGCAGTCGCCACACTTGACTTCAGGAAGAAGCTTTAGATAAGATTCTGTTTGTATAGTAGCTGTGGTGTTTTGTTGTGTTTCTTTTTAATAGAACTTCATAGCTGAAAAATATGTTAATCTCGTTATCCAAGAAAGATGGTTAAAGCTGAGACTTGCTCACAGGTCGTTAATGCAGTTGTGATCTTAGTGTCTATTATATACAGTGGCACCTGCATTCAGCTGAGTTAGCATTTTGCTTTTCCACATGAACAAAATAACTGCCTAAAATTGTTGTAAGTGGAAGGTGAGATCCTTTTCTTGTGAGGATGTGTTAATATTTTTCCTTTTTTCTCTTTTTTTGGCAGGATTTGATTAACACGGTTGTCCTGAGGATGAAGCAGTCTGTAGAGGAGGATGTCTTTATCCCTCTGTATCCGAAAAGGTAAGCTGTCCCTGGGAATTTATTTTTTTACTTTTTAAATTTTTATTTTTAGTCATAGAACCATAGAACTGCTCAGGCTGGGAAAGACCTTAAAGACCACCAAGTCTACCTGCAACTTAACCTCTTTTTTTAGCCTTTGTTCTATTTTTCTGTACCTTTTCCCCAGAAGTGTGGGTGAAATATATTGTAGACATCCATGAGCAAATGGAACAAATGTGCCTTCTACTGTTTCATTGTAGGAATAGTTACCAAACATTGATGTTTATGAACTCATTCCGACAAGAGTAACTATGCAGTCAACTTAGTGCTTTTTTTGCTCCTGTAACTAAAAGCTTTCATAAATGGAAAGTTCTTAGTTTATGGGACACAGCCCAGAGTCTGGTTTTGTGATCTTAACTTGGAGTATCTGAGGGCTTGTGTTATTTGTGGTGGTCTGCTCCCCCTTCTACTGCTGACTCCTCCTTTCTTTCCTGAAATAGTTGATATTGCTGATGCTTACTGCTGGACGCTATTAGAGAGAGGATAACTGGTAAGAGTCTGGTAGGTGTGGGGTTAAGACACAGCTGGGAGAAGAGTGTTGCTAAGCCTGATGCAGCATGTTTGTCTGGTTACAAGCAGTGCTGTTCTGCTGAGAATCCATTAAACACATACTCGAGTGTTTCCAGCTGCTAATTCCATTGGGTATTGCAAGGAGTTTCAGTTAACAGCTGTTTCCTTAGACCTTTATTCTGGTTGTCACTGCTGAAAGAATCCCATAGTTGTAATTCATCGGTGTTTAAGAGATGAATTGTCTGCTTGTCTTACTTTCAGGTCAAGCAAAATCCTTATTTCCTCTTCCTCTTTTTCTGACCAGCGCTGTGGAAGACAAATCATCGCCATGTTCAAAATTCCAAGGCAGACGGTTTTGGTCAGCTGTTGAGGTAAAGAAAAAACACCGATCTTGTCTGTGAAAATCATTTTAGTTAAAAGTAGACTGTCGTCTTTGAGGAAATGTATCTTCAGTCAAATCTGATTCCTGAGAGTTTAATGCATTTTAATAGGAAGGTTAGCTATTTTTGTCAGTGAGCTATTTATGCTCACCCACCTCTGATACGTAGTCAAGAGACTTTAATTTCATCATCTGTTCCTGCTAACCTTCCATGAGATCAGTCATTGGCACTCTGTGGATAGGTCTGTTTCCTCAGTATGTGCATACAGTGCCCATGTTGCTCTCGTAGAGTAGAATCCCTGCATGTGCATGTAAGCGTATTAGTATAGCTTTATTCAGTCTCAAGTGCTGAGTTAGGAATGTCTGAATGCCTGTGATTCAATTCCCTCTTATATCCGTTTCCTCTATGAGTGTGTTTGGATTCGTACTACAGATGAGGTTTAGATGCAGGAAAACACATTAACATCCCAGTTCCCCTGCTGTGTGTGCTAACAAGGCCATGGTGACAGCTCTGCAGAGGCTTCCTGCTGCCATGTTGCACATTCCTGTAGAGAAATCAGGGAATTTGGGAATGTTGAGGACTTGCCATATTCACTCCTGGGGCAAGCTGTTGTGTAAGGCTTTGTCATGGACAGATGCAGAGAAGACCAGAGGGAGCTTAGTGCTGATACCTGGCAGACATGAAACAGACATAATATTCTGGTATCACCTTCTGAGATTGTGTATTGCCTGACTTAAATGTCCTGTCAAGTACAAGTTTCTAAAAGCAAGACCAGTGGTCTTTCACTGCCGATAGAAGTTTTCTCCTTTCAGTTTGTTTTCCATCCTCACTGTCAGTCTTCTCTTTAGAAGTGGTGATGTGCAGAACGGTTGAAAATGTGCTTGTGTTGGGGATCTTCTGACAGTTTGCCACTCTTTTTTTTTCTGGAGTGAAGTCGTGAATCTGTTTACCCCAGAGTAAGTAGTACTGCGGGTCATGCATTATATGCATCATACCTTCTTCTGAACCTCTTCAACACACCACCAGGGCCAGAAAACATAGAGAAGTGTAAAGAGGTGAAAGGTCTTATTTCCATGGGGACAGATGTAGTCTGAAGTGTAATTATTTAACATTTGAAGTTGTTTTTTATTTGTTTCTTTGTTTTTTAATGACCTTGGTGTATAAAAGAATTTCAAAGCAAGCATTGGTTCCTAGGCTTTAGGAATAACTGCTTAAAATGACGGTTTTGTTTTTTGAAGAGTAAACACTGCCAATAATAACTGAACTGGCCAAAAGGAGAAGTCTGTCAGAAGTGGTGTGACTAATGTTATTGAAAGCCTTTTTTTTTTTCTTTCTATTTTTTCTTTCACAATACTCTCTGGGTGAACAGGTGGTTGCATGCTTCCCAGAAAGGTGGTTCCAAAATCTTGGAAGTGGGTCAACTCTCCCCGAGTCAGTGAACTTCTGCCAGCATTTGGTTCAGTGAGCACGTATGCTTCACAGGAATAACCACAGGTAACAAACAACATGTTCTTTGGGATGCAGCACTTGCTCATATTCTTTATGTTAGTATTTCTTTTAGGGACGTGGTTCAACGGGCATGGTGGTGATGGGTTGACAGTTGGACTAGATGATCTTTGTGTTTTTTTCCAACCTTAGCGATTCTATGATTCTTAAATTCCTCAAGCCTCATGCATTTAACACTTTCAGTGATGTACTTCCAACATCTACGTACAACTAAAGATGCAATCCATAATGTAAAATGGATCGCTTTTGCAGTACTAGTTCAGGCTAGTTTGAGGCTCTAGATGTTGGGTGCAGTTAGTGGTCAGTGTAGCTCAAGGCACGTTTTAGCTTTATTGATTTTGAAGTCAGGTGTGAATGTGTTGCTATGTCAACTTGTTTTTGTAATAGTGATGAAACTGAAGAAGTTGTTCTCCTGTTGCTGAAAGTCAAGGCTCTGCGTATTGCTGAAGAGCTCATTGAAGAGTGCAAACGGGAACATCTTAAATCTGTGATCAGGAAATAAGGATTTCTTTGAAGCAGCAGTTCTTTTACTGAAACAAGCCTGATGCTCACTCTAAAAAAGTGGTCATGTTTAATGAGTGGACTGCCTGCAGTTGTTTTATGAAACATTGTGAAGTATTGTGAAGTGAAATATTTTTTTTTTTTCCAAATGTCTTCTGATGCCATCTACTCCTAGACAGAATCAAAATCATCAGTGTAAAGTGCAGGTGTTCTGAAATATATGACGAAGCTTCATTGCTTTGTTCTTTTGGGAAGGATGACTGCAGTAAGTGCCTGTAACGTTACCACTGCTGGTGAGCAGACAACTTCACAAGCTGTTTTCAGTACCACACCAAATCACTCTGACCCAGGAGTCACTGAACTCTAACTTATTGTCCACTTAATGAGATAACTCTACGAAACTCACAGTGAGTTCTTCATAGCTTTTTGACCCTGACGCAGAAGCAGGAATTCTGTGTGCAGTGAGAAGTCTGATCTATGAACATCTACTGATGGTAAACGGCTGTTCAGGAAGGTAAGAAGTTGCACAGGAGAACGTCTTAACTACGCTTGCTCTTCTCCAGAGTATGATTTGTAGTGGAGCTTTGTACTTGAGATACAGACTGGACTTTGTGCACAGACTTGGAGTTGTCACCCGCCCTCATTTATCAGACAAGCAGAACAACAACTCCAGGTACCTTCTAGTAATTGGCTCTCTAAGGACATTTACCTTTTGCTTCACTGGAAGACCCATTAAACCTCATCTCATTGTACCCGTGTTAGATTTCTAATGTTGTGTAACTTGTATAAGTGCAGTAAATATTACTGCTGCAGAATAAAAAGGATGTTTTACTGTAGAAACAGCAGTGCGCCACAAATTCTGCTAAGTTTGCAATTGCCTGCTTCTCTAAACTGTTATGTATGGGTCTTCCATTTAACTCTTGGGGGCTTTTATTCCCTATGGTTTTTCTGTTGTTTTTTATTACAGAATATGTATTTTTGTAAACTGTTTTAATTGTAAATAGCATTCATCAGTGTTATAGACAACAATGACTTTTAAAATAAAAGCAGAGCAATTCTTTTGAAAAGTAAAGATGTTTTTGTGTTAATGAGACTTTTAACGCTTTCAAGTCTTGAACACGACAGGAATGTTATGTGAAGTATGGAAAAAAACTTTGGCACTGCTGGCGCTTCATTATCTGCAGGATTTAGGAGTTCTGTTGTAAGTAATTGTGCACTTCTACTTTCCTGAGTGCAAAGAAAATACAACTGATGGGTAATCAGCTGAAGCATGTGATCTCCGTGCTTGCTTTTGTCTCCTCTGCTTCCTTATTCATGTGGAAAGTTGGTCCCAAAGAAATTAGTCTTGTGCTGCTATGAAATTGGAATAGGTTCTATCACGCTTTACCTCTGTAGAGGCTTCTTCCAGTGGCTGCAGACGTCACTTGTCATGACTGGTAAGCAGGGGAAGGTGATTTTTACTGGAGCTCAGAAGCCCCATCCCAGTTGAGTATCTTTGAGAACCTACCGTGCCACTTTGTGGTGAACCTTGCACCCATTCACACAATCTGACTGGAGTAACAGCTAATCTGGCTTCATTCTTGCAAGCTGGTTTCAAAACGTTGGTATTACTGCTCTGTTGTCAGGTTACTATTGGTGCTTTATCAGATGTCATTTCAAAAGTGCCGTTACAGGACAGCTAAGCAGCACTTACTGTCAGATTGTCCAGCTGGGCTTCTGTACATCTGCTTCCCTGCCGTAGCCCCCTTCTGAACATCTTGAATGAAGCATTTTCACAATTGGCCCCTGTCTACTTGGCAAAGGCAGAAGAAACAGTTATTTGGAAGTGACAACACAATAACTGCAAACCCCTTCTATTGGCTGTGATTTAGAAGGGAAGGCAGAAGCAGGGCTGAACACACTGTAACACTGGTCAGAAAAGGGAT
>NC_052572.1:79441556-79507069 GCF_016699485.2 Gallus gallus | reverse complement strand
TGGAACGGTTTCAGAGCTCCCAGTAACTTAAGGTCAGCAGCAGACCCTGACGTTCAAAATGTAGCACCTGGCCTACGCTGATAACAGAGGGTAGGTTAGATGTTCAGATGCACCTATGAACATTCAGATTCCAATCACCATGAAGAAGACCCCCCATTAACAAACAGATGGTTTCCATGTACCTTGAGCTTTGGAAAGGAAAGGCATTTTTGCACGTGTGTGTATCATCTCGCTTAGTAACTGCAAGGATTTACCTTCATCCCTGTGTAAGTAACAGGAAGCAGATACACACTTACTACAGTTAGATGTAATTATACGTACCTTCGATGCTCACACGTTTTCAGAAGCTTCATCTTTTCATCACTCTCCAATCCATCATTACTTGGTTTGCCATTCCCAGCTACCAGAAGACAGGAACAAGACAAAGAGGTGAATGCAGAACACTGATTCTGCTTCTGCTCTTCATTTGGAAACTAACCAAAGTAAATAAAACCTCCTGATGAAAAATTCACAGTGTCCAGAGTGAAAGCACAGTCAATATTATCAGTGAACTGTAGGACAGCTGTGGCTGCTCCCTCGTGCAGGGGGATTGCCAGGTCACAGCCTGAACCGGGAGGTGAGCACCTGAGTGAGCACAGGGAGGGACCCCAGATCCACCCTTCCTCTCTGCCCTTCCTGGTGACGCTTCCAGCTGTGCTTCCCAGAGTGCACACACACTCAGAGTCTGCATGCTTTGCACCCACCCCACCTGCACACCAGTTAGAACCAGAAAGGGCTACATCCCCGAGCTCACTCTTCTCAAGCTGCTGCCAGTTATCAGTCAATCCTTCCTTGTCCTCCTGTTCTACAGTGCCTGCGTTCCAAACAAACTAGTATCTACTGGAAAACTGACTCGGTTTCTCTTTTCAAGTACTGATAGACAGCCACTGAGATCAGTAATTCAAAACTCACGGATCATTTGGTCATGCTATATTCACTATTCTACCACGGAGAAGTGATACTACGCGTCCTACTTCGGTAAGGATTTCAACTAGGACATCTAGTACAGTATGCCCACTGACAACAGGGAGGGAGAAAACATTACACATGAAAATAAAATATAACCCATGAATTAACTGTGTGTTTCTACTTAAAGAATGAGATTTCAGTAAGAAAGTAACTGGTAACTTCATACTAACTTGTCAGATGCTGCATATAAGTAGATTCCGTTTCCAGCTCATCTTGCCTTCGCTTCAGTACCGACACGGCTCGTTGCTGAATAAGTGCATGTACAGCAGATTCTAGCTCAGTTATGTATTAAACAAACATAAACAAAGTGTTTATGTCCTTAAAACAAAGCACAAAATCCTTGCTAATAGCAGCACCTGCATTGGAGCAAAGAAGAACTGCAAGACTTACCCATACCAACATTTACAGAAGCACTGTGTGTGGACAAGATCCATGCTTTGGAAAACACCAAATGTCACTGACGTGGTGGTAGTTCTGAAGGTACCCCCACTGACATTTTACCCATATTCCTCTACACAGCACGCTCCTAAAGAGCATAATATGGCAAGTGTAGCGACGTTACACTGAACAGATTCTACCCAAGTCTATGTGGGTAGGAATACAGCATACATCAGTGCGTCCCACTTAATTTATACCAACTTAATATCACCAAGCTATTACTACCAGACGTGTTCTCCCTCCCCTTCTTGTTACTTTCCAAATAGGTCTCCCACTCTCGATAGTCTTTCACATTTCATTGTACTTGAACTCCCCGCATCATTTCATCCATTTCTTTCAGGTGATCAAGGCCAAAAAAAAAAAAAAAAAAAAAGCATAGAATTCCACAGAAATATTTAGTCCACTTCAGTGGAAATTCTTTGAACACAAGCAGGCCAGCAGCAGTCTGTACAAAAGAGTATACATACACAGAGGTTCACACAAGTGAACGGCAGATGTTTGTGTTTCAGCTGCACGATGTCTGAACTGATCAGTACAGCTGCTTCTGGCTGCGTGAGCACTGAGAGGTGATGGGGATGGCTATCTCGGTAGCTGCAGATGCCTGACCCCACCTGTCCTTCTCACACGCTCCCTTGCAAGTTCCCATCTCCACCCAGGACATCTCAGCTGCCCACTGCCTTGTCTGAACAGGCTGAAGAGCCACGACAAAAGGACTGACAGCCCCACCTGCCCTGAGCTCGCTCACCTTCCCGCTCCTCCTCCTCGCTCCCGAAGCTCAGCGCCGCCCCGCTTCCCCGCACGGCTCCCCCGAGGGCAGCGGCCGCTCCGCGGCGGTTCGGGCCGCCTCACGGGACGAGGCGGTGCGGGTCAACGTCGATCCGCTCGGAGTCGTCGTTTCCGCGGTCTCTGGCGCCCCCGCGTGGCCGATCGGCGGAATGGCGGCCGCGTACGTTCGGTGCCGCCGTGGAAATAGATGAGGGGCAGCCTGGTTTAGAAGGAGGAGATCGCTGAGACGGCGGTCCGAGAACCGTCAGCTCGCCCGCACGCGTAGCGCTTAGGAGCAACAGTTGCTGGTTTGGAGTCGTCGGGCGCATGCTGGCTGTGACCTGGAGGACTAATCACAATAGAGAGCGGCGGATGAGCTGCACAGAGCGGTTACGAAGCCACTTCCGCATTCCTACGCGCACGCGTTGTGCCGCCTGCAGGACTGAGCAGCGGACAGCGGCAGTTCCGCGCATTGGCCACGAGGTGGCGGCAGAGACCGCGGAAAGAACTTGGACGGGATCGATGCGGCCCGCGGCGCAATCGCTGGCGGTCAGTGCTCTGTCGGGATGACGGGGGAAGAACACGGAATGAGAAGTGGGGGGCGGTGGGGGTGAAGACGAAGAAAACAGAGGGAAACTCCTCCAAACTCAGGAAAGCCGTGCTAAGAGCTTTACAAAAAGAAAATAATAATAATAATAATAATAAGTTTTAAAAAATTACTTTTTGCCAGCATCTGTTGCACTGTTTTTAAATATCCACATACCAAAATGTAACTGCCCAGTACATTTAACGACAACAAAATTAAAGCACGTTGGCAGAAAGCAGAGCGCCATATTGGTATTGGTCACAGCTACCTCTGGAAGACAGCCCGAGAGCTGTGCAGGTCCATCAGGCTCAGCTGCAGCTTTTCATCTGCCCTTCTCTGGCCCTCCTGCAGCTGGAGAGAGAGCACAGGAGGGCACGTGGGATGCAGACCCTCCCCAGTCAGCCGCAGCAGTCGCTCCTGCCAGCACTCCCTTTCCCCCACGTCTTTCCCATTGGACAGTCTGGAGCCCTGTGTGGCAGAGGAGGAGAGAGCTGCAGGCAGAAGGAAAACGGGCTGCTGGGATTCCTCCATCCCACTGCCAGGTGTCTTCTCTGGCGTTTTGGGGGTGGGAAGGGAGTTGTGGGAGCACCCGTGGGGCTCCGGGCAGGAGGGAAGGAAGCAAAGATGCAGCTGCAGGCAGCGGGCTCTGGGCTGGAGCAGTGCAGCCAGGCACAAACAGTGACAACGTACACACACAGATAAACACCCAGCACAGAATCTGGCACTCTACGGTCCTCCCAGAGCTTGTTACTGCTTTTTAGGCTGCCCTACAGGTATTCTGTCCTTTCCCCTTCATTCCCTGTGTCTTGCCCCCTTCCTTCACCCCGTGCCTTCCCCATTCCTTTTCCAGGCTTTCCCTTTCCTTTCCCCGCTTCCTTCCCCACGCCTTCCCCCTGCAACAGCCCCATGTTCTGCTGCTGTTCTCAGCTGACAATCCTTACACCACACTTTTCAAACACATCAGGATCAGACTGCATACTGGCACTGATTTTAAAACAACAACAAGAAATACATACAGTATTATGCAGTGGATAACAAACTCCTACCTGCTTGAAGACCAATAGCAGCTCCTCATCCTGCAGTAACTCCTGCACACGGCCAGGTCTCCCGTGCAGGGATTTGGCATCCGCAGTGGCTTCGCAACATTGGATTTGAGTCTTTGACTTCCACCTCAATCTGCTCGACAGCAAACTGCCAGAAAGGAGGAAGAAGGAACGTGCCAGCAGTGGATGCGATCGGCAGAGCCAGCAGGGCATCCCCTGCTTCAAAGGGCACTCTGCCTTTCATCCCCACCGTGGGGCAGCCACTCTCCTGCTTTGCCTCTCCCCAGGGCCTGCAGGGTTTGTTCCATTGCATGCTGTACCCGCATGGCCAGCACGTGCTACGGAGCCCAAGTGGAACACCTGTTGCAGAACAAGTCTTCGCAAGGAACAAGACCTACAACCCACATGAGCTCCCTCTACGAAACAAAACACTTGTGGCTACAGCCACAACTACAAGCTGTCTCAAAACTGTCAGGGATACTTTGTTCCATCCCAGGATCGTTCTTCACTTGCAGGCCTTTAGGTCACCATCGCAGTCAAGATTAATATTTAGGCTACATCCCAGCCACTCAGGCCTCCCGCTGCCATTCGCTTCTATGCTCGAGGGCCCCAGAAAAAGGCCCTGGGCCTTCACAAGTGAAGCAATGCAACCTGACAGGACGGCTCTCTTGCGGAGCAGCAGTGCTTCAGGATTTGATATTCACAAAGGAACTGCAACACCTGAGCAACACAGAGGAAGGTAGCAGGAATAAAAGGGCAAAGCAAGGCAAAACCTCGGGGAAAGAAAGGGAAAGGTGAGATGAAAATGACACACAGCTTGGAAAGTGCCCTACAGAGCCATAACAAAGTCTGGCAGCACTGGCACGCTGTGCAATGGGGAAGATTTGTATATGTACATGGACCTTACCTGTTCAGGACACCAGTCACCTAAGTTGGGTTCTGGGGAATTATGGGACATGCAGCTTTCCATTCCTGAGCAGCTTATGGAAGAGCAAGGAGAAGGAAATAAAGGATGGCAGAGCACCATCAACACAGACAGTGCATGCCTATGCAGACTCGCAAACCCACAGCTTCCTGGGTTGTCTCTGCTTTTGTAGCATTTGTGTGCTGCAGATGAGGAAAACGCTCTGATGTATGAGTCTTCTTCTGCAAGAGCCACCTACAGGTAAATGGCAGCTAACCTGCAGACCGAGCACTACTGCCTGGCGTTGGTCAGGGGGAGCTCCTCCTGCCGCTGCTGGATGCTGATGCTGACAGGGCTGCAGATGCTCTGCAGGGCCAGCTCGTAGCTGGGAGCCAGGAATGGACACGGCGGGAGAGACGAGAGAGCTGGCGGGGACCAGCCGAGGCATCCAGGAGCATCCAAAAGCCCTCACTCAAAAGCATCACAAAGCCACAGCCAGCAAGCTGGCCATGATCATGAGCAGCATCCCGGATGCTGGAGATTCTTTGCTACCATACACTACGGGAGCACAGCTCTCGCTGCAGGCATCCCACAGCCAGACAAAATGGGAACAAACCCGCAGCTCTGCTGCACGCACAGCCCACAGCCATAGCCTTGCAACATGAGCTGCCTTGCTGTTGCTTGCATCCATCCCAATCCCTGGGAATGAAGACTCAGAAGGCAGTCAAGGCGTTGATCCAGCACCAGCGTGCTTTTATTCATTCACAGCCAGGAGGGCCTTTTGGTGAGAGGTCCGGTGTACACATGGGACTCATCCTCTCTGGTGAAGGAGAGAGGGGCTCAGAGCTCGTGCTGCTGCCCGGTGCCTGGGACTGGAGCTCTGATTCTACGTCCCCCTCCACCAGGCTCGGCTCCTCCTGGCTGACGCTGACCTGCTCCTGCATGGAGCTGCTGCTGTCGGGGCACTCGGGCTGTGCTTGGGCTGGGCTGCACTGCAATGGTGCCCCGTCACAGTCCAGCTCGGTGACCGTTGTTTCTGGCAGGCTCAGGTCAGCGTCTTCTGCACAGCTGGGAGAGATGAGGGCTTCCACCGTGGATCAAGCACCTTCATTCCCTCACTGATGTTATATGGAAGGCTGCTCATCCGAGCCTGCAGCGATTCTGCTTCCTAGCAGCTCTGCACTGATGACAGCACACAGTGAACCATCGCTATACACTCTGGCTCTTCTGCGTGGACGAGGGCTCGGTTCACCTAGGAAGGAGTAGATACACAGGCAAACAGTTAGTGGCAAACTTGCACAAGCTGAATGATGAGAGTGGTTCTTGAGATTTGCTTATGCAGTGGCAGCAGGACAAAGCCAATAGGACAATAGCAACAGTAGGAGCACTGTCTCGAAAGGAACTGTTGCGCTTTTGTTGTTTGTCTTTCTCTTTTGTGTGGACTCCAAGCATGAATTCGATGGCGCTGACAAGCAGGGTTTTGACAGCTGGATGTGCACCCTTACCTGCCAGGACCACCACCTCTGTTTCCGAGGGCTCCCTGGCATCGCGCTGCAGTTGGCGTTTGGCCACAGAGGATGGTTTTCTGGGCCTGAAACAGGAACACCAACTGCATGCTGGGGATTCCTTCACCCTGCTGGGTGGACTTGGTCTGGAGGGAGAAAAGAGGGAGCGGTGTGAGTCGTGCATGGTGCAGGGTGAGGGAAGAGCTGCCCTGAGCTCTTGCCAACACTTGCTTGTTCCTAGCACTGCCTGATTCCTGCTGAAACACAACTTAGAAGCTCGCTCTGATTCACACGGTTGAGGACGGTTCCATTCCTAGAGCTCAGCCCTGGAGTCTTGCTGGCTACATTCCCCTCAGCCATGTCAACCCAGATGCAGAGCATGCGAGCAGAGGCTGCACAGCTGTCCAGGACAGCATCGAATGGAGGGCTTTGATTCAGCTGGCAAACATAACTGCTTGCTGAGGAATCGTGCAGCCAGAGAGGGAGTTCAAAAGCATCTCTGACACGTACATTAGCAATAGGCCCTCTGGTGGCTAAACTGAGCCCGTCAGGCAACTGCGTGTTAGTTGAACCTCAGAGTCCAAAGGGAGGGGACATTCAGTACACCACCACACGCACCATTAGGCGTCACGTAGCTTCTGCAAGTTTTGGCACTAGCAATAGTGGAGAAAAACCCACAAAAGCCCACCCAACCAAGTCTGATAGGAAGCTGCTGGAAAAGAAAGTCCTCTTTACCTTTCAGACGGAAAGTCAATGACTTGTGTGGAATTTCCCCCGCGCAGCTGCGGGGCCTTCTTCCACTTGCATGTCCCTGCTCTCTGTCACAGCGGGAGAGCTGCTGTGGCCTCCCCTCTGTGCCTGTGCCTCCTCCACGGTGAGCAGCTTGGTGGCAGGAGAAGACACCCGCACAGACTTGGGCCCTGATGGAGAACTGCACCCTGGAAGGGAAGACCACAGCTAAGAGGGAGGATCAGAAAGCAGCGGCACAGCCATCACAGTTCTGGGGGAGGTGCCGCACATCTCTCAGCCTTGCTTATCCGAACCACTGGAAAAAGAGGAGGTCAAAACCCTTTCATCAAGCTTCACCTGCACGCAAAACATCACCATGACAGGGACGGTTTTCTCATGCTCAACTTTGGGCTTGGACATTCTCCGCATCCAGCCACAGAGGATGCCATATTCTCATCTAAGCCCACAAGTCTGCTGGCCCCTCGATAGCAAAAGCGTAGCTCAACAATCCTGGAGAAGGCCTGCATTTGATCAAGGTGTCTCATCAAGACAAAGCTCATGCAGGAAGACGCTCACCTGCTCCATCTCCGATGCCTGATGTGGAGCTGGAGCAGAAGAGGACGTCGGTGTGGTTGATGAGGAATTCTACCACATCCGACTGCCTCTGCAGTTCCTCGCAGGCAGCTCTTCCGCTGGCGCAGGCAGCCTCGTTCTGCTGGGATCTGTAGAAAAGGCAGATTGGAGAAGTCATTGACCCGAGATCGTTTCCCCACGTTTGGGCATTTGGGCAGCCAAAGGCTGTCCAGTTGGGCTCTGGAGACTTCCGCAGTGGGCAAGCACTGATGCCACTGAAGACATTCTCCCGGGTGATCAAGGACACACCAGCCCCATCTGACAAAACCAAGAGAGCACAAATTGTCCTCCTCTCCAAAGTGTGCCCGTGGGGAGAACAGATCTAAGCCTTGTGCTGAGACGGAAAAAGAAGTTTACCTGAAGAGGTTGGGAGCCCACACAATTCGCTAAGTTCTTAGCAGGCATGTTTGTGATGGAGCAGCTCCCAGCCAGACAAGCCAAGTGTCTCATCAGGTATTCCAGCGTCCTGGAAAGCAAGAGCCAAACCTTCAGCACCACTGAGCACGCCGGGCTCACATTCACCAAACAAACCTCACTGTTCTTGCTACTAGCAAGTAGATCAAGCTTTCCCAAGTGCCACGCTGCAGCACCAAGCCCCAGCACAGCACAGCCGCAGACATCAGCTGCACCAGCCGTGCCCCCGTGCCCAGGAGCTGACCCAATCCATTCACCCCACGCAGACATCCACCACTTCAACACACACAGGCATCACGTTGCCAGCGTGAGACAAAGCCTGCCATCGCATCATCGCCCTCTGAAATGCAGCAGGGCTGAGCTCCCCACACCGAGGGCAGCAGTTTTCTGACCTGTAGTGAGGTGCAGGCAGCTGCTGGATGACCTCCTGCACTCGGAGCAACCGCTCCTCATCTGTACCGGCACAAACAGCGTCCTGGAAGAAAGCAGAAAGGGATTGAGACACACATCATGCGAGTCAAGCGTATGGGGCTAACAGAAAAAGGGCCTCAGAGCTGCAGAGGGCACTGCTGCTCCCATCTCCCACATTTCCAATGGCAGGATGCACACACCAGGTGTTACGGTGCACGCAGGTGTGCAGGAAGCACGAGCTGCTTGTTGTACAGAGACACCCACTGGATGTCCATCAAAACCCCAACTTCAACAGAAAAAAGACCAAAAAAAGGTGCGCAGGCGTGTGTGTGGATGGGAAAGGCCACGAAGAGGGACATGAAGGCCATTGCCTTGTGCTTACCGAGAACTTGCCATGCAGCTGCTCGGTCAGCAGAGGGCTCGGGAGCTCCCTGAAGTACATCTTGCACAGGGAGCTCACGCTGTGAATGTCCCGGACGGTGAGCTCCGGAATCTGCTCCGACTCAAAGTCATGGCTGGAGAGAAGGACACAAAAACAGAGGGCTTGGAGAAAGAGGAAAACAACTCCAAAGCAAGACAACATACAGTCCAGAAGCACTCTTACCGCAGCTTCTGGATCTTGGACGCCACGCCGGACAGGCGGTAGATCCCCTGCACCACGCCGTGCTGCTCAATGAACTCAGCGCAGCTCTGCACGACCTGGGGGACTACAGAACAAGGGCCAGCGCTTAGCTGAGCTCCTGATTCAAGTCCTGCTTCAGCCGCTGCCCCTGTCACATCCCATCCACTAAGCCCAGCCGCGCTACTGCTTGCCTCCTCCGTAGAGGAGAAAAAAGGCTGTCGCAGACGGCGCAGACAGGCAGGAGCCGGGGAGCAAAACTGGACACGGACGTGTTCTTGGCTTTCAAGAAATGCCAGGACCTGCCAAGCAGCCTGCAGAAAGTAATTCTGGGGAAGCCAGAGACACTGCCACAAGTCCCATCACAGCTCCCACCGAATGGAGGCGTGAGACCTCATGTCCAGAAGAGCTAGGAAACTGACGCACTACACTCTCTTGGGCCAAAAGGCTTCCTTGGTTTTCAGGCTAGCGTGGCATTGGCTTACACCTTTGGCTTTAAGCAAATACAAGTGTGCCGGCCTCCTATGAGCATTAGCCTCAGCTTCCCTTTCAGCCTTCAACTCCCATTTCACGTTTCTCCACCGCTATCAACCTGCCCCTTGCTAGACACGATCTCCCTTTCTTTCATCTTTACATGCCCAACAGAGGGAGGAAGCTCTCGGGAACGGGCTGTTCCTTACCATCACGGCCAGAGTGGAGAAGATGCTCTCCCAGGTCACAGCCAAACACCCCTTCCTTCTCCTTCTCCATTCTCCATCTCCCGCTGCTTCGGTTCCTTTGGGCGGGCCTTCACGAAGGAACGAAGGAAGCTGAGGAGCTTGCCACGCTTCTTTGGCACTGCACAACAAAAGGAAGAAACCAGTTCATTTCAGGTTGGGCTCAGTGCGACCAGGCTGAGCGGAAACACATTCTACAGAGCGCGTCAAAGCAGCAAGAACATTGCCAACACTGCATTCTACAAGGATTCGAGCATTTGCCCAAGCCCTCATTCTCACTGCCTACAAAACAGCAGCCCTACGCCCCGTGGGATGCAGGAAGGATCATCAACACAGAGGAGAACGTGGGATGGATAAAGGAGGTATTCAACACAGAACACACCCAGAAAAAGACTCCATTTGACTTCCCCGCGCCATCACATGTAACATCCGTACCTGGCTTTGGTGCTGAATTGATGAGGGCCTCAGGAAGTTTTCCGTTAATGAGCTCCACGCACTCACCAGGGAAAAACCCAACCTGGAACAAGAACAAAAAGAGGGATGGAATACTGAATGCAGCAGTTTCTCAGGCCTCAACTGTTCAACCAAGACAGAATTGGCCTGCAGAAAAGTAACCCTCATTCAACATTTGCAGCCAGAAGACCTACAAAAGCAATACTTGGTTCCAGAGAAGATGGCTCTGTCCTCCGTGCTTGTACAAGGACAGAGGTGGTCAACTTCTGACTGCGTATGGAGCACGAGAGGCTCTTGCTTCTAAGTCACATGAGGAGACAGTTTCCCTACCCAAGCCCAGAGCCAAAGGGAAAGTCCTCTGACAGCGACACAGGGAAGCTGTTGACGTCCAGAAGCCACCCTGTGCAGGACGAGCAGCTCTAAGCTGACGTTCCTGACTTGACTGCAGTTGCGCCCACGAGTCTGAAGCTTGTGCCTACCTGAAAGCCATGCTTGCCTCTCCACCAGGGGCTCTGCTCCTTTGCTGGCATAGCAGTAATGCACACCAGGTCTCCCACCTGCAAGACATTGCAACATCAATCCCAGCGTCAGCACAGCTGGGAGGAAAGCACAGCTGAGAATGGCACCCTTCTTCTGCACTGCCAAAGAGCGCACAGCTTGAGAGCAATTGCACCGGGGCAGCTCTTCAGGCATTTCCCGTGGGAAAGCTGGAACGTGGAGGTACAAGAGTCACTGCCTTACACACCAGACAGAATACAGTGCAAGCATGCCAAATGAAACCATCTTTTAGACATGGCTGAACTCCTCCCTGCATCCAACCCAGTGCAAGTCCTATCTGGACCTGCATCTTCTGGGCTTCGCCTCACAAGGCATTCTGAAGGTGTCTGAGAATATTCCTGATGCATTCACACGGTATACTCTTCTGTCCGTGACAACAAGGAACGCCTTCTTTATCTGCTTACCTCCAAGGAGAGCTCATCCGCTGCCTGGGCAATGTATCTCTTAATAACATGGCCAGCAGCAATAGCTGGAATATTAAGAGATGACTCCTCACGGACCAGCAGGGGCTTCCCCTGGTTCTCAGGCTGAAACAGAGAGCACAGGCCATGGTGAGGAGCTGAGGACAAACAAGGAGGATTTCAGGGTGCCATCTCGATGCCACTAGCAAGGAAATGAAGCTTTTAAGGCAGCTCTTCAGGGACACCGAGAGAGCCGGAAGGATGCTCTCTCTCTTGAAAAGCAGGAGAGCACACCGGTGGCTCATTCTGCTGGCTCAAGGCAGGGAACAGAGACCAAGCAGAGCTTCACACTGTACCTCCGTCAACGCCCGGTCAGGCCCACGGCTGATCTCGCTGCTCGCGATGCCCATCACAGCAGGCGCGACAAGCTGCAACAGAAAAGAAACACATTTCCTGTGCTCACACAGCACTGGATCAAGAGACTTCTTCAGAACTACTTCTAGAAACAACCACTGTGTGCAGTCTATTCAAACGGGACAGCCGTTGCAATACGCAGCACTGGACCAAGTCGCTGTCCCTCTGCTAGCAGATGGGGACTCTGGCACAAAGCAGCAGATGCATTTGCCCGCAGCACGCTGAGAGCGCAGTAGCAGGCCAGGGAGAGGTGTCAGCTGCTGGGGCTGGAGCTGCTCCCCAGCCCCCGGCTCCCAGCAGCAGCCTCACCACCAGCGCCGGCCGCAGCCTTGCCCACGCATTTCCTCTGCCTGCATCTCTGCTGTGCTCCCTACCGCTGTCGGCCACACTCACACAGCCAAAGCATGCACGCCTGTGCCCCTGGCTCACGTTGTGCAGCTCTGCACAGAGTGGGGCTAGGGCTCTTTGCCTAAGGGATTGCCTTCCTTCACACTAGCTGCTCCCAGCACTACAGGCAGCATCCTGCTGAGGGCTGAGCTGGAGAGGAAGTGGAGAAAACCCACACGTTTTACCAGAGCTGCACATTCCAGCTGGACGAGGCTGTGTTACTACACACGGTGTGACTAAACACGGGCTGCTGAACCATGTGGGGCAATACAAAACATGGCACGTACCTGGCAAGAGATCAGAACAAGGGAGAAGAAGATCCTCGAACCCGCAGCCGTTCCTTGTCACTTTGCTCTGATCTTCCACGAGCAAAAGCTGCACCAAGGGAGCAGGCGGAGGGTGGGAAGGGGAGGGAGAAAGAGCAGGTCAGTGAGCCTCCACAATTTAGCAAGGAAGGCGAGGGAAAAACCGTTGGACAAATGCCATCTTGATGGATGGCTTTGGAAGTGATGGCCTGGGGGAAAATGGCGTCTGATGGTCCAGATGAAGCAATATGATCCTAGGAGCTCTGCCAGCCAGCACTTCTCAAGCCCTCGCTGCCCACCCGTCTATCCCGCACCGTCTCAGCTTACCTACAAGGCGCTGCACAAGACGGGATGAAGACAAACGGACTCAGTAGATGCACAAGTGCAACAAGCCACGTACTCACGCCGAGCTCAAGCGCTCCAATGAAGGGAAGCAGCACGCGCTGCTCCTCCCCTCATTCTAGCCGCTTATGACATCACTAAGGGCCACCCGGCTGCTCCACCATGGACGGACAAGGTGGGGAGGCAAGACCACGTCACAAGACCACAGGATTCCAAAAGGGCACCCCAGCGTTCGAGAAATCAGTGCGTGGTTGGAATTCCATCCCAGCCAAATCCTGGAGAAGCTGGCATGGGGTTGTCGGGACCAAAGTGCAGGACCCGGCGCTTGGTGCTGTTGAGCCTCTTGCTGGGCCTATGGCAAATCCACACTAGGGTCCTTCTTTGCATCCCAAGGGCGGCTTAGAGCAGCCATCTCTTGCACCTGGATGGAAATAAAGGAAGAGAAACACAGCACTACTACCAGACTGCTTTGCCAGTTTCTTTCCCGAGTGCATTTTTGCCTTTTGGCTTCCATGACGACCTCATTTCCTCCTCCTTTTCTTTGGGGGGAAGCTGCCCCCAGTGCCTGAGCTTCACAAGACAGCGTGAAACATGACACTAAGACAAACGCTTGCCCTGGGTGCAGGGTGGCTGTGCTTTGCCAGGCATATAAAGGAGGGTAGGGCTAGGAAACGCCACGTGGCAGCCCCAAGCCTTGGGGGTCTTGCCAAGTCTGCATTCAGTCACTGTGGCCACAGCTGCTGCCTCACTGCCAGAACGTATCCGAGGATACAGATGGACGCAGGCACTCCTGCTCCTTCTGCAAAGCCCTCCTCTGCACAGCCCGTTAGCTGCTGATCACTGCTACGCCAACCGGGCTCCCCTTTACAGCAGCCCTGGGATAAACACGCCTGTACTCTTCCGTGCAGCAGCGAGCTCCAGGGATGAAGCAGCAGAGAGGAAACCAACAGAATCTACTGCTGCTGAATCCACCAGCTCCTTCTGCCCACCAAGAGTAATACCAATGGCACAGAACACAAGTGGGATAAGCGCTTCGCTCGCACACGGACAAAGGGAATCAAAACAGCTCCTTCGAGAAGAGCTCGTAGGGTAAACCCAGCCTCAGAGACACAAATGCATCTGGTTCCAGTAAATATTATCGGCACCTTGGTGATGAAACGCTGTTCTGCTTGCTCGGAGAGCACGAAGCATGCTGTGTTGACACGCACAGCAGCGCGATGCCCAAGCTGAGCACGCAAACCTCCCCAGCACCCCTGGCCAATGCTGCCAGGGAAATGCACGACCTGCAGCCCCACACGTCTCACTGCACGGACACTGGGGGGCTGTCTTAGTCTCAGGTGGGATCCATTTTTCTTCAGTGTCTGCTATGATGCTACAACAGTGAGAACACTCTCGATGTTTATAAGTTTCTGAGAAGCAGACCTGTACAGAGCCAAGGCCGTTCTCAGCAAAGCTCTCAAGAAGGAGCTGGGAGGAAACCAAATGAGGACAGCTGACGTCAACGGGCCAAAGGGATATTCCATACCATATGACATCAAGTGGAATGGGTTTTGGATGGGGTGGTAGTTCATCTCAGTCTCTTCTTCTGCTTGGCCATTGCTTGGGAGGTGCTGAGCCACTGCTTCTACATCACTCGTTAGATACACTCAATGATAGATAGATAGATAGATAGATAGACAGTCAGATAGATAGATAGATAGATAGATATTCATTACTTCTGTCCTTTCCTCTACCTTTGGAAAGAGATTTCTCTCAACACATGAGTTCTACCTTCTTTTTCTTCCCCCACAGTTCTCTCCCCCATCCCACCGGGAAGGGGGGAGTAAGCAAAGGACGCTGTGGTGCTGAACACCCACCGGCTTCAACCACAAGACGGCCGAGTGGCAATGGCAGCAGACGTGAAGTGCACTGTGGTCACTTGGAAATGAATGTGGTCTTGACGTACACAAGCACACTGTTTCACTTTCCAGAAAACAACCTATGCTGTCAATGAAACATGGCCCTCACTAGGAACATTTGCAAGGATGCCTTCAATGACCGAGGGCATCGCACACCATGAACGTCACCCTGCTGACACAATGGCATTGCAAACACAGCAGCAACCCCTGGCACCGATACCTCCGGGTACAACAAGGACAGGGCACTGGGCTGCTTTGGATGCAGTTTCAGCACAGATCTGAGGTCTTCCTGGAAAGCGCCTTGCAGAGCGCATCGTGTCCTGCACCAGGCAGCGCATCTCTCATCTCTCCAAACTTTGGAGCTTTGAAGCTGCACATTGTTTCTTGGGAAGTTTGTCCCCACAACTCCAGAGCACTTCCAGCTCTTCCCTGGCAATTCACGGCTTGCACAGTGCCAAACGCAACCAAGAAAAAAGGCAAGAAAGAAGCAAAGGCCATGGCTATGCACAGAAGCGGACAGGAAGGGTTCAGCTCAGGAGAACTGAAACCTACACAAGTCAACTCAACAGATTCCAAGGAATTCATTGACATCTGACACAATTTGCAACGCCAGAAGCACTGCCACGCAAACAGCACCGTATTGGGAAAGCAGCACAGTCCAAATCAGCCCCCTTGCCCTGCTCTACCCGCTCAGCCCAACGCAGAATCAAACACACAAACTCTCTTGCTTTGGCTCACGGCAGCCATCAAGCTCATGCTTTAGTGACACAGAGAACTCCATCTCCAGCTACTCCGTGTCTCGCTCACCACAAGCTCGGCTGGGAGCTGTCGCTCAGCCTGACACCACAAGCAGAAAAGAAGCACTACATAAGCAGATGCTCTTATCCACACGTGCAAATCTGGGGGCGAGGAATAAAAGGCTCACTGGGCCACGGGCAAAGCAGGGAGCAGATAGGCAGGAAACAGGAAGGAGCTGAAGACCAGCTCTCCTACACCAAAGACAGGGAGAGCTGAGTCAGCACCACGGGAGGACTTACGACACAGCTTGAGAGCTTACAGAGACCTGAGGTTGCC
Organism: Gallus gallus; assembly: GCF_016699485.2. NCBI lineage: Eukaryota > Metazoa > Chordata > Aves > Galliformes > Phasianidae > Gallus > Gallus gallus. The sequence goes on along the minus strand of NC_052572.1, from coordinate 79,491,466 downwards.
AAAAGAGGCTGCCAGGGTAACTCTCACCAGTCTTTTGCAGGGCTGTTACAGATGCTTCTGATGCTGACTTCCACTAGCCCTGTGTCATTGGTAGAAAGCACATGTGAGAAATGCTCAATTGGTCTGGGTAACGCTTCTATGCTTCCACGGTTAGGACTGAAACAAAAGGAAAAAAAAAAAACATGAAACCCTATGACATTTGCCTCTCTACTGCTGCTGTCAGCGTGACATCTAAGATGAGCATTACGCGTCCCTGCACCCGACTGAAGATTCATCCAAGTCTGTGTTCCACACAGCTCCATCCCAGTGCCAAAAAGAAACACCGTACAGAGATGTTTAGATGATTCTTTGTGCAGATACAAGTGCAGGTGCATGTGCATTCTCTACAGCAAGACATAGCAATTTCTCAAGCAGTACGACGGAAGGTCAGTGGAAAGGAAATATAGGATGAACTCTTTTCATATAAAAAATCCTTGCTAAACCTCTCCCCAGCAAAAAGGAAGCCTGCTGGGCATTGTTAGCAGCAGTTCCCAGAACATCTTGCACCACAAAATGCAGCACGCTCCTTTTTTTCACAGGCCCCTCGTTTCTCTAAGCAGCGTCAAATACCCTCCACTTCAAATACACCCATCAGATCATGAACAGAGCTCAGAAGGGGTTAGGAGTAGAGCGACACACAGCTCCGCTTCGCGCTGAGGGCAGTTTTGGCCCTCCGAGCTTGCCGTAGCCACCCTGCGCTCTGGCGCCGGCGGACCGGAAGTACTCGTAGTCACTATGGCGGCCGCCTGCGGGGGGTTTGAGCTGCGAGGCTGTGGGGAACGGTGCCTTTTGAGAACGGTGTTTTTCTGAGCGTTTTATCTTCACCGGGTGGTTTTCTTCCTCGATGTGTCGAATGAACGGCGATGGAGAGCCCACAGAATTCCAGCCTCCCCGAAGCCCGTCATTATTGACAAGCAGAAGCAGAGAGAGGAGAGGAGGTAGAAGGGGTAGGCCGCGGTGGGGGCCGCCCTCAGATTCCTCAGGGCTCTGAGGCATTGGTACTCGAAAAGTGCGTGTCGGAAGGTGACAGAGACACGGGCCCTGCCTCTGCCTTTGCCTCACATCTCGAGGTCAGCTGGGAGCTGAGTGCAGGTATTTCTGTTTGTGAAATGGAATTCCTCTTGTGCTAAGCATTTTTCATGTCTCCGAAACCCACCTGCATTGCTTTAAGTGGCACGAGTGTTTAAAGTGGCGGTGCTGCCTCTGAGAGGAGAGTGACGATGTGATACGTTGCACACTGGGGGTATTGGTCAACAGTTGGCTGCACGTACCCAGCAGTGTGCCCAGGTGGCCAAGAATGCCAGCAGCATCCTGGCCTGTGTCAGAAATAGTGCAGTCAGAAGGACTGGTGAAGCGATCTGCCGGCTGTTCTCAGCACTGGTGGAACTGCACGTCCAGTACTGTGCTCAGTTTTGGGCCCCTCACTACAAGAAAGGCACTGGGGCTCTGGATCGCGTCCAGAGAAGGGCAACAGAGTGGTGAAGGATCTGGGGCACAATATTATGGGAGTGTCTGAAGGAGCAGGGATTGTTCAGTCTGGAGGAGATTCAAAGGAAACCTCATTTCTCTGCACCACTACCTGAAAGGAGGTTGTGGCTTGCGTGGGAGTCAGCTTCTCCTCCCAAGGAGCAGCAGGAGGACAAGAGGTGATGGCCTTCAGTTGTGCCAGGGGAGGTTCAGGTTGGATACTAGGAAAAATGTCCTCTCGAAATGCCCAGGCAGGTGGTGGAACTGTTGTCCCTGGAGGTGTTCAAGCCATTCCCTGGCTCTGAGGCCAAGTCTCCATGCTGTCTGAAACACAGTGACCCCATGCAAATAATCTGTTGGTAGTGGCCCTCTGGCCAGTACTGTGTCAGGAAGCGTGCCTTCAACTTAGCTGCCAGACTGTTGAACTCCAGAGCATAAGGAGATTTCTATGGCACGGTATAATTCATCGGAGCAGAAAAGAGTTTTAAGAGTCCCCTTAAGCTTTGCCAACACAAGATAACCACTTGAATGTGGTGTCTCCTGTAGGCTCTCTTCAGCTGCTTGTAAAAAACAGTAGGAAAAAAATTATTATCTTTTACTATCAAGTGATGAAAAAAGTGTTTTTTTCATCTGTGTCTCATTTAGACCATGAAGAAATTCCTGTAAACAAGGCAGGAGTTTAATTTTTTAGTGGGAACGTAGGCGATAATTTAGTTAACTTTCTGACTGATACAGGGATTATATCAGGATGGTGAGCAGTCACCTGGGGTTTCTGCAGGGCTCCATTTCAGAGCCAGATGGAGGACTGCATCAGGGAAGGGTCAGGGTGGAAAAGCTTCTGCACCAGAGGTTGACCATGCACGAACAGGATTCCCAGGCCCAAACATGCCAGAGTTCAAGGAGCCTTTGGACACCACTCTCAGACATAGTGTGGCTGGTTTTATGTGGAGGCAGGGGTTGGTTTTATGTGGAGGCAGGGGTTGAACTCCTACGATCCTTGTGAGTCTCTTCCAAGTGGCCATTCTACAATGGCCTGGAAGGCTGTTAAACAGCTTTTGGTTGTGGTAGTTATCAAGGTGATACAAGCATGTAAAATCTGGTACCTTAATGCTACTCCTGTAGGGAAAGAACATTCATAACCAAAGTACCTGCCTTCCTCAGTAGGTAACTTAGGAGACGTGCAAGGAGTAACGGCCTGCAGATGCCTCTGTATTACACTGTGCAGACAGAACAGCCAGCGCTATGGAAACTTAATGCTACTGATGTGGGGGGTGGAAGGAGCAGTTAGCAAGATCTGCATCTCAGAAGGTCTGGCAGACTGGTAAAAGAATGCTATCCAACTTAGCTTACAGGGAAAAGGAGGAACGGCTGCTGTCCTATTCTTCTTTCCTTAGTAAGTAACAGAGTTAGAAGCGTAGAAGAGAGTTAACAGCATATCAACTTAAGGACGGTGTAATAAATCAGTGTTATTTAGGTATATGAACAAACATAACAGCCACACAGCCCCCAAATCCCTTTTCTCCCACTGGTGTCCAGCAGTCCCTTAGTTTGCTGACAGATCGGGCTGCTCTCTTCTCTTAAAGCAGCACTTGTCTCACTGCTTTGCTTCACAGTCAGAATTCTGACCTTCTGACCTTTTAATACCTTTTTTCTTTTTTTAAAAAATCTTTCCCTCTAGCTGCAGGTCAGAATGAAACCTCAACCTATGGTCAAAACGGTGGGAGAGGCCGAAATACAACATTAAAGGAATAAAATTTGAGCTACCCGAGAAAAAAAATGAAGGAAGCACAGAAGTGGAAGCAGCCCTGGCTGGAATTCGATATGCTGCAGAGAGTACAATACTTCAAAATAGAGGAATAAATACGGAGGGAAGCGAGTGAAGAGCTGAACAAGTAACAGCTTTGAGTTCAATGTAAGAATTGTCAGTTTTCAAGTTTCGTATGCAAATAAAAGACAGTGAAATTTCAGCAGTTCTTGTCTGAATGTTAAACTGTCCATTCCTGAAAACAGTGTTTACAGTGTGTTCAGCCCTGCTTCTGCCTTCCCTTCTAAATCACAGCTAATAGAAGGGGTTTGCAGTTATTGTGTTGTCACTTCCAAATAACTGTTTCTTCTGCCTTTGCCAAGTAGACAGGGGCCAATTGTGAAAATGCTTCATTCAAGATGTTCAGAAGGGGGCTATGGCAGGGAAGCAGATGTACAGAAGCCCAGCTGGACAATCTGAGAGTAAGTGCTGCTTAGCTGTCCTGTAAAGGCACTTTTGAAATGACATCTGATAAAGCACCAATAGTAACCTGACAACAAAGCAGTAATACCAACGTTTTGAAACCAGCTTGCAAGAATGAAGCCAGATTAGCTGTTACTCCAGTCAGATTGTGTGAATGGGTGCAAGGTTCACCACAAAGTGGCACAGTAGGTTCTCAAAGATACTCAACTGGGATGGGGCTTCTGAGCTCCAGTAAAAATCGCCTTCCCCTGCTTACCAGTCATGACAAGTGACGTCTGCAGCCACTGGAAGAAGCCTCTACAGAGGTAAAGCGTGATAGAACCTATTCCAATTTCATAGCAGCACAAGACTAATTTCTTTGGGAGCAACTTTCAACATGAATAAGGAAGCAGAGGAGACAAAAGCAAGCACGGAGATCACATGCTTCAGCTGATTACCCATCAGTTGTATTTTCTTTGCACTCAGGAAAGTAGAAGTGCACAATTTACTTACAACAGAACTCCTAAATCCTGCAGATAATGAAGCGCCAGCAGTGCCACAGTTTTTTTCCATACTTCACATAACATTCCTGTCGTGTTCAAGACTTGAAAGCGTTAAAAGTCTCATTAACACAAAAACGTCTTTACTTTTCAAAAGAATGGTTTTGCTTTTATTTTAAAAGTCATTGTTGTCTATAACACTGATGAATGCTAATTTACAATTAAAATAGTTTACAAAAATACATATTCTGTAATAAAAAACAACAGAAAAACCATAGGGAATAAAAGCCCCCAAGAGTTAAATGGAAGACCCATACATAACATTTTAGAGAAGCAGGCAATAGCAAACTTAGCAGAATTTGTGACGCACTGCTGTTTCTACAAGTAAAACATCCTTTTTATTCTGCAGCAGTAATATTTACTGCACATATACGAAGTTACACAACATTAGAAATCCAACATGGGTACGGTGAAAATGAGGTTTAATGGGTCTTACAGGGAAGCAAAAGGTAAATGTCCTTAGAGAGCCGATTACTAGAAGGTAACTGGAGTTGTTGTTCTGCTTGTCTGATAAATGAGGGCGGGTGACAACTCCAAGTCTGTGCACAAAGTCCAGTCTGTATCTCAAGTACAAAGCTCCACTACAAATCATACTCTGGAGAAGAGTAAGTGTAGTTAAGACGTTCTCCTGTGCAACTTCTTACCTTCCTGACCACCCGTTTACCATCAGTAGATCTTCACAGATCAAACTTCTCACTGCACGCAGAATTCCTGCTTCTGTGTCAGGGATCAAAAAGCTAAGAAGAACTCACTGTGAGTTTGGTAGAGCTATCTCATTAAGTGGACAATAAGTTAGAGTTCAGTGACTCCCGAGTCAGAGTGATTTGGTGTGGTACTGAAAACAGCTTGTGAAGTTGTCTGCTCACCAGCAGTGGTAACGTTACAGGCACTTACTGCAGTCATCCTTCCCAAAAGAACAAAGCAGTGAGGCTTCGTCATATATTTCAGAACACCTGCACTTTACACTGACTATTGTGATTCTATCTAGGAGTAGATGGCATCAGAAGACATTTGGAAAAAAAACCAACAGAATATTTCACAGTAAAACAACTGTAGGCAGTACACTCATTAAACGTTACCACTTTTTTAGAGTGAGCATCAGGCTTGTTTCAGTAAAAGAACCGCTGCTTCAAAGAAATCCTTATTTCCTGATCACAGATTTAAGATGTTCCCAGTTTGCACTCTTCAGTGAGCTCTTCAGCAATATGCAGAGCCTTGACTTTCACCAACAGGAGAACAACTTCTTCAGTTTCATCACTATTACAAAAACAAGTTGACATAGCAACACATTCACACCTGACTTCAAAATCAATAAAGCTAAAACGTGCCTTGAGCTACACTGACCACTAACTGCACCCAACGTCTAGAGCCTCAAACTAGCCTGAACTAGTACTGCAAAAGCGATCCATTTTACATTATGGATTGCATCTTTAGTTCTACGTCGATGTTGGAAGTACATCACCTGAAAGTGTTAAATGCATGAGGCTTGAGGAATTTAAGAATCATAGAATCATTAAGGTTGGAAAAAAACACAAAGATCATCTAGTCCAACTGTCAACCCATCACCACCATGCCCGTTGAACCACGTCCCTAAAAGAAATAACATAAAGAATATGAGGAAGTGCTGCATCCCAAAGAACATGTTGTTTGTTACCTGTGGTTATTCCTGTGAAGCATACGTGCTCACTGAACCAAATGCTGGCAGAAGTTCACTGACTCGGGGAGAGTTGACCCACTTCCAAGATTTTGGAACCACCTTTCTGGGAAGCATGCAACCACCTGTTCACCCAGAGAGTATTCTGAAAGAAAAAATAGAAAGAAAAAAAAAAAGGCTTTCAATAACATTAGTCACACCACTTCTGACAGACTTGTCCTTTAGGCTAGTTCAGTTATTATTGGCAGTGTTTACTCTTCAAAAAACAAAACCGTCATTTTAAGCAGTTATTCCTAAAGCCTAGGGAACCAAGTGCTTGCTTTGAAATTCTTTTATACACCAAGGTCATTAAAAAACAAAGAAACAAACAAAAAAAACAACTTCAAATGTTAAATAATTACACTTCAGACTACATCTGTCCCCATGGAAATAAGACCTTTCACCTCTTTACACTTCTCTATGTTTTCTGGCCCTGGTGGTGTGTTGAAGAGGTTCAGAAGAAGGCAACGATTCAGCAGCTTGCTCAGTCCCACACCACGGACTGTGTCTTCCTGTACAGTCCCATCCCAAAGGAGAACCTTGGAGAGCAGCCTGCAGTAATGGAGAAACAGAACATGCATATCTGATGGCTGAGGGTGCAGTTAGAACCTCCTTTTTAAACTTAAAAGATACCATGTCCATCCAATCTCAGTACTCATAAAACAGGATTTATTCTCTCCAAACTGTCAGAAGATCCCCAACATAAGCACATTTTCAACCATTCTGCACATCACCACTTCTAAAGAGAAGACCTGACAGTGAGGATGGAAAACAAACTGAAAGGAGAAAACTTCAATCAGCAGTGAAAGACCACTGGTCTCGCTTTTAGAAACATGTATTTGACTGGACATTTAAGTCAGGCAATACACAATCTCAGAAGGTGATACCAGAATCTTATGTCTGTTTCGTGTCTGCCAGGTATCAGCACTAAGCTCCCTCTTGTCTTCTCTGCATCTGTCCATGACAAAGCCCTTACACAACAGCTTGCCCCAGGAGTGAATATGGCAAGTCCTCAACATTCCCAAATTCCCTGATTTTTCTACAGGAATGTGCAACATGGCAGCAGGAAGCCTATGCAGAGCTGTCACCATGGCCTTGTTAGCACACACAGCAGGGGAACTGGGATGTTAATGTGTTTTCCTGCATCTAAACCTCATCTTTAGTACGAATCCAAACACACTCATAGAGGAAACAGATCTAAGAGGGAATTGAATCACAGGCATTCAGACATTCAGCACTTAATCAGACATAACTCAGCACTTTAGACTGAATAAAGCTATACTAATACGCTTATACGCACATGCAGGGATTCTATTCTACAAGAGCAACATGGGCACTGTATGCACATACTGAGGAAACAGACCTATCCACAGAGTGCCAATGACTGATCTCATGGAAGGTTAGCAGGAACAGATGATGAAATTAAAGTCTCTTGACTACGTATCAGAGGTGGGTAAGCATAAATAGCTCACTGACGAAAACAGCTAACCTTCCTATTAAAATACATTAAGCTCTCAGGAATCAGATTTGACTGAAGATACATTTCCTCAAAGACGACAGTCTACTTTTAACTAAAATGATTTTCACAGACAAGATCGGTGCTTTTTCTTTACCTCAACAGCTGACCAAAACCGTCTGCCTTGGAATTTTGAACATGGCGATGATTTGTCTTCCACAGTGCTGGTCAGAAAAAGAGGAAGAGGAAATAAGGATTTTGTTTGACCTGAAAGTAAGACAAGCAGACAATTCATCTCTTAAACATCGATGAATTACAACTATGGGATTCTTTCAGCAGTGACAACCAGAATAAAGGTCTAAGGAAACAGCTGTTAACTGAAACTCCTTGCAATACCCAATGGAATTAGCAGTTGGAAACACTCGAGTATGTGTTTAATGGATTCTCAGCAGAACAGCACTGCTTGTAACCAGACAAACATGCTGCATCAGGCTTAGCAACACTCTTCTCCCAGCTGTGTCTTAACCCCACATCTACCAGACTCTTACCAGTTATCCCCTCTCTAAGAGTGTCCAGCAATAAGCATCAGCAATATCAACTACTTCAGGAAAGAAAGGAGGAGTCAGGAGTAGAAGGGGGAACAGACCACCACAAATAACACAAGCCCTCAGATACTCCAAGTTAAGATCACAAAACCAGACTCTGGGCTGTGCCCATAAACTAAGAACTTTCCATTTATGAAAGCTTTTAGTTACAGGAGCAAAAAAGCATTAAGTCGACTGCGTAGTTACTCTTGTCAGAAATGAGTTCATAAACATCAATGTTTGGTAACTATTCCTACAATGAAACAGTAGAAGGCACATTTGTTCCATTTGCTCATGGATGTCTACAATATATTTCACCCACGCTTCTGGGGAAAAGGTACAGAAAAATAGAACAAAGGCTAAAAAAAGAGGTTAGGTTGCAGGTAGACTTGGTGGTCTTTAAGGTCTTTCCCAGCCTGAGCAGTTCTATGATTCTATGACTAAAAACAACAATTTTAAAAAGTAAAAAATAAATTCCCAGAGACAGCTTACCTTTTCGGATACGGAGGGATAAAGACATCCTCCTCTACAGACTGCTTCATCCTCAGGACAACCGTGTTAATCAAATCCTGTCAAAAAAAGAAAAAAGGAAAAATATTAACACATCCTCACAAGAAAAGGATCTCACCTTCCACTTACAACAATTTTAGGCAGTTATTTTGTTCATGTGGAAAAGCAAAATGGTAATTCAGCTGAATGCAGGTGCCACTGTATATAATAGACACTAAGATCACGGCTGCATTGAAGACCTGTGAGCAAGTATCAGCTTTAACCATCTTTCTTTTTTTTTTTTGTTTTAATAAATCCTCTTGGATAATGAGATTAACTGTATTTTCCAGCTATGAAGGTTCTATTAAAAAAACCACAACAAAACACCACAGCTACTATACAAACAGAATCTTATCTAAAGCTTCTTCCTGAAGTCAAGTGTGGCGACTGCATAAACGTTTGTTATTATTTCTTTTCATACTAAGGGCCTAAACATCAACTTAGTTTCACCTACTTTATGCTGGATAAACTCCCAGATTTACATGAGAATAAAACCAGAACTGGGCTAAGTGTATGTTATAGTGAATATTTACAGTGAAGTGCATACACTGCATCAAGAACTTCCTTCCCCATTACCACAACAGCCTTTACATGTTTTGCCTGACTGCATTCCCTTCTGGACAGGACTTGTTTTACAAACACGTTATCGCAAAGCTGTGTAAGGCTACTCAGTCTGTGAAGTCGATAAAGGATCCCACACATTCTTGACAAATACTGAAAAATAGGAATTATTTCATTCACGATATCCAAGTGGCTATCTGCTCTAGTTTCAAGGAAGTAAACATTCAAAAAGCCAAACCTTTCATTTGCAGTAACCTTAACAAGTAATTGTAACTATCAACATAATTTTACATTACCACTTATTTAAGATTTCATTACCTAGCTGCAGTGAACGTCCTCAAGACAACCTTAATACACCTGTAATTTTTGGCAGGATAGTTTTTTCAATCACTCTAGGCAAAACTTCTTCATCAGGATCATCATCTCTTTTTAATTCAGACGGCTTTTTGGCATCGCTGAATCCTTCTACAGCTCTGAACCAGGGCATCTCTTTCAGGTCTGCAGAATTCTGCTGAAAGATCATTCCCATTCGTTGTTCAGCTGTCAGGATTGAGAGAAAAAGCTCAACGCAAAAATATACCTAATGATACCAAAAGATTCTCATTTAACAATTCTACATGGATTCTAATCACGGAATGGACCAAAGCAGCAAGCTAAAACTGAACGTAAAGCTAGATTTCAGAGGGTAAGGTTGTCAAAATGTCAGCAAACAGCTCCACATTAATAAAGATGCAAGTGATTCATATACAAGCAACCTGACAAGAGGAAAAGATGTCCTCCTTCTAGTTATCAACACTTATCTCAAGCTCTGGAATGCCTCTATAACCCACGGCAAAGCTCCTGTACAGAAGTCTTCCCTGCAAGCAGCATGCCCCCGTCCTGTCATACTTTGAGATGCCAGAAATAGCCACAGGTCTTGCCAGTTAACAAAGATGAGTACATCAGAGTAGACAAGTTTGCAAAGACAGTACAGACCAGAAACGTAGCGGAGCACCGCCTACCCAGAAGCCCAGAGGATATCAGAACACACGAACACACACACACAATTTTTCACAAAAATAAAGTCTGGTGATGCACCTACCTCAAGGGGACTCCAATTTATTAACTGAACTCACTCTGGCAAAGCCTTTTTCAGGAAAAAGAAAAGATACAGAAGACCACAAAAAGACTTCTGCGGTTTTGAACAACTGCACAGATTTAAATACCCATTACATTTCATATTTTGTATGTCTCTTAAAAGCTCAGACAGGAAAATCCTCCTTCTGTTATTCAGCAAATACGCACCGTGCCTCTCCCAGCTCCTCGTGACCTGCTCACTAAGGCAGTTCAAATCTCAATTTCAGATACATTCCAACTTTGGACAAAAAACTGATTAAACTAAAGAAGCCTACAGTCTTATCTATTCTTCCTAAGGCATTGATCGGAATTGTTTGAAATGCATCAATTCTATGCTGTAGAAAATAAACGATATACCATTCAAAAGGAGTATTTCTTCACTCTCCCTTGAAAATCCTTCCAATATCGGAGGAATTTTGCTCTCATATCCTGACCAACCTTTGCTCTTCTGGAATTCAGTCACCTCTGTCAGAGCCAGTTCTTCATCACTCGGCATGCCTTCGTGGTGACCAGCTGTTTGTGAACGCTCTCTCAGCTGCCGCCTGCAAGTCCTGCATTCTGTAATGAACTCAGGTGAGTTATTCACCATGTACGTACGTAAAAGAAAGCTCAGTGATATACTAAGAACACCCGGTGAGAGCAATAGCCTAAGGAAACACAGTGAGGAAGCAGAAGTAAGTATGCAACCCTAGAGACACAGGACTGTAACAGTAAGGTACTTTGTGAGCTGCCAAAGGACATTAAAAGCATCTCTAACGACCTTCACTTCACCACATTCATACTAGGAACTCCCCCCACCTGAAACACCAAACATCTAACATGGTACTCCATACTATCCCTGCCAGAGGTAGTCTGTAAGAAACTACTGCGCTCTCAACAGTCCATCATCTCAGTTCTATGTAGCTTATGCAACAACTTGCATAGAAACTGATGACTGCATCCAAGTCTCACTGGGGCTAAAAAACGTTAGTCCTGGCACCACATATCGTAAAGAGCATGCAAAAATCAATAGGAAAATTATATTTATACCTATTATTTGCATAGCGTACCTCTTGTATGTAATTATTGACATTACTTAACGTTAAAGGTTAACAGTTTGCTTCAAGCAAAGTTTTATTACGTCGTTTTTCAACCAGTAAAACTCTTAAGTCCTTACCTGTGCCTAAACAGTGCTGAGTCAAGGCACCAATGCAACTGGAACGGTTTCAGAGCTCCCAGTAACTTAAGGTCAGCAGCAGACCCCGACGTTCAAAATGTAGCACCTGGCCTACGCTGATAACAGAGGGTAGGTTAGATGTAGGTCAGATTCCAATCAGCACGAAGAAAACCCCCCATTAACCAATAGATGGTTTCCATATACCTTGAGCTTTGGAAAGGAAAGGCATTTTTGCACGTGTGTGTATCATCTCGCTTGGTAACTGCAAGGATTTACCTTCACCCCTGTGTAAGTAACAGGAAGCAGGTACACACTTACTACAGTTAGATGTAATTATACGTACCTTCGATGCTCACACGTTTTCAGAAGCTTCATCTTTTCATCACTTTCCAGTCCACCATTACTTGGTTTGCCATTCCCAGCTACCAGAAGACAGGAACAAGACAAAGAGGTGAATGCAGAACACTGATTCTGCTTCTGCTCTTCATTTGGAGACTAACCAAAGTAAATAAAACCTCCTGATGAAAAATTCACAGTGTCCAGTCTAAAGCACAGTCAATATTATCAGTGAACTGTAGGACAGCTGTGGCTGCTCCCTCGTGCAGGGGGATTGCCAGGTCACAGCCTGAACCGGGAGGTGAGCACCTGAGTGAGCAGAGGGAGGGACCCCAGATCCACCCTTCCTCTCTGCCCTTCCTGGTGACGCTTCCAGCTGTGCTTCCCAGAGTGCACACACACTCAGAGTCTGCATGCTTTGCACCCACCCCACCTGCACACCAGTTAGAACCAGAAAGGGCTACATCCCCGAGCTCACTCTTCTCAAGCTGTTGCCAGTTATCAGTCAATCCTTCTTTGTCCTCCTGTTCTACAGTGCCTGCGTCCCAAACAAAGGCTCCACATCACCTTCGTTTGCTTTACACCTTGTAACAAGTGATGGAATACCAGCTCACCGCTTCCCAGTCCTGGATGGAAACGGACAGTGCCTACCACAGTCTGTTCCCAACAGTGGAAAAGGCAAACTGAGCCTGCATGTTAAGTTCCAGCTTCCAAACTTTACACATTATTGCATTTAGATTTCAACAGTCAGCTCCCTGCCGTCTCCTATTATTTGTGTCCCCTTGTATGTATGTCCCAAATTACCCCTACTGATTCTTCAGTTCAACAGAGAAGTAGAAGCCAGAAGCATTTTCTGCTTGGGCTGTTCATCTGTATCAGCGTCAGCTGGCTTCAGTGCACACAAGACACAAAACCAGCTGCCCCTACTGACATACTGCAGCATAAGAAAACACAGCATTTCCATCAAATACAACCAGCAACACAACAGTTGTTCTCTATGTAAGTTCTCTATGTATCTTTTCATGCCCCTGTAGAACCTGTAATTCATAGCAGCATCTGAAGGCTTCTCTCATTCCTGGGCAGTTATCTTTGAACTGTCAATGCTCTCCACGTGTTTTTCATACTCCCTCTGGTGGGCACGGGGCACATCCTGCAATGATGCCATCCTAAAAAAGAACACACTCAGACAATCAAAACCACGACAAGTCAACAGTTAACACATTCCTGAACATCTTCCGCTTAAAACAAAGCACAAAATCCTTGCTAATAGCAGCACCTGCATCGGAGCAAAGAAGAACTGCAAGACTTACCCATACCAACATTTACAGAAGCACTGTGTGTGGACAAGATTCATGCTTTGGAAAACACCAAATGTCACTGACGTAGTGGTAGTTCTGAAGGTACCACCACTGACATTTTACCCATATTCCTCTACACAACACGCTCCTAAAGAGCATAATATGGCAAGTGTAGCGACGTTACACTGCATAGATTCTACCCAAGTCGATGTGGGTAGGAATACAGCATACATCAGTGCGTCCCACTTAATTTATACCAACTTAATATCACCAAGCTATTACTACCAGACGTGTTCTCCCTCCCCTTCTTGTTACTTTCCAAATAGGTCTCCCACTCTCGATAGTCTTTCACATTTGATTGTACTTGAACTCCCCACATCATTTCATCCATTTCTTTCAGGTGATCAAGGCCAAAAAAACCCAACAACATACAATTCCACAGAAATATTTAGTCCACTTCAGCGGAAATTCTTTGAACACAAGCAGGCCAGCAGCAGTCTGTACAAAAGAGTATACATACACAGAGGTTCACACAAGTGAACGGCAGATGTTTGTGTTTCAGCTGCACGATGTCTGAACTGATCAGTACAGCTGCTTCTGGCTGCGTGAGCACTGAGAGGTGATGGGGATGGCTATCTCGGTAGCTGCAGATGCCTGACCCCACCTGTCCTTCTCACACGCTCCCTTGGAAGTTCCCATCTCCACCCAGGACATCTCAGCTGCCCACTGCCTTGTCTGAACAGGCTGAAGAGCCACGACAAAAGGACTGACAGCCCCACCTGCCCTGAGTCGCTCACCTTCCCGCTCCTCCTCCTCGCTCCCGAAGCTCAGCGCCGCCCCGCTTCCCCGCACGGCTCCCCCGAGGGCAGCGGCCGCTCCGCGGCGGTTCGGGCCGCCTCACGGGACGAGGCGGTGCGGGTCAACGTCGATCCGCTCGGAGGACTAATCACAATAGAGAGCGGCGGATGAGCTGCACAGAGCGGTTACGAAGCCACTTCCGCATTCCTACGCGCACGCGTTGTGCCGCCTGCAGGACTGAGCAGCGGACAGCGGCAGTTCCGCGATTGGCCACGAGGTGGCGGCAGAGACCGCGGAAAGAACCTCGACGGGATCGAGGGCGTGCTAAGAGCTTTACAAAAAGAAAATAATAATAATAAAAAACAAAAGATAAAAAAGTTACTTTTTGCCAGCATCTGTTGCACTGTTCTGAAATATTCACATGCCAAAATGTAACTGCCCAGAACATCTGGCACTCCATGGTCCTCCCAGAGCTTGTTACTGCTTTTTAGGCTGCCCTACAGGTATGCTGTCCTATCCCCTTCATTCCCCTGTCTCTTGCCCCCTTCCTTCACCCCGTGCCTTCCCCATTCCTTTTCCAGGCTTTCCCTTTCCTTTCCCCGCTTCCTTCCCCACGCCTTCCCCCTGCAACAGCCCCATGTTCTGCTGCTGTTCTCAGCTGACAATCCTTACACCACACTTTTCAAACACATCGGATCAGACTGCATACTGGCACTGATTTTAAAACAACAACAACAACAAATACATACAGTATTATGCGTGGATAACAAACTCCTACCTGCTTGAAGACCAACAGCAGCTCCTCATCCTGCAGTAACTCCTGCACACGGCCAAGTCTCCCGTGCAGGGATTTGGCATCCGCAGTGGCTTCGCAACATTGGATTTGAGTCTTTGACTTCCACCTCAATCTGCTCGACAGCTGCCCCCCTCAATCTGCTCTTGTGCTCCAGAGAGAGATCCAAGGCATGAAGAGGTGCAGTGCAACACAACTGGATAACGCTCTTGAAGAATGGCAACACCTGAGCAACACAGAGGAAGGTAGAAAGAATAAAAGGGCAAAGCAAGGCAAAACCTTGGGGAAAAACAGGGAAAGGTGAGAGGAAAATGTCACACAGCCTGCAAGGTGCCCTAAAGAGCCATAACAAAGTCTGGAAGCACTGCCGTGTTGTGCAATGAGAAAGATTTGTATATTTACACGGTCCTTACCTGTTCAGGTAACCAGTCACCTAAGTTGGGTTCTGGGGAATTATGGGACATGCAGCTTTCCAATCCGGAGCAGCTTATGGAAGAGCAAGGAGAAGGAAATAAAGGATGGCAGAGCACCATCAACACAGACAGTGAATGTCCATGCAGATTCCCAAATAGACAGCTTCCTGGGTTCTTTCTGCTTTTGTAGCATTTGCGTGCTGCAGATGAGGAAAACGCTCTGATGTATGAGTTTTCTGCAAGAGCCACGTACAGGTAAATGGCAGCTAACCTGCAGACCGAGCACTACTGCCTGGCGTTGGTCAGGGGGAGCTCCTCCTGCTGCTGCTGGATGCTGATGCTGACAGGGCTGCAGATGCTCTGCAGGGCCAGCTCGTAGCTGGGAGCCAGGAATGGACACGGCGGGAGAGAGGAGAGAGCTGGCGGGGACCAGCCGAGGCATCCAGGAGCATCCAAAAGCCCTCACTCAAAAGCATCACAAAGCCACAGCCAGCAAGCTGGCCATGATCATGAGCAGCATCCCGGATGCTGGAGATTCTTTGCTACCATACACTACGGGAGCACAGCTCTCGCTGCAGGCATCCCACAGCCAGACAAAATGGGAACAAACCCGCAGCTCTGCTGCACGCACAGCCCACAGCCATAGCCTTGCAACATGAGCTGCCTTGCTGTTGCTTGCATCCATCCCAATCCCTGGGAATGAAGACTCAGAAGGCAGTCAAGGCATTGATCCAGCACCAGCGTGCTTTTATTCCTTAACAGCCAGGAGGTCTTTTTGGTGAGAGGTCCGGTGTACACATGGGACTCATCATCTCTGGTGAAGGAGAGAGGGGCTCAGAGCTCGTGCTGCTGCCCGGTGCCTGGGACTGGAGCTCTGATTCTACGTCCCCCTCCACCAGGCTTGGCTCCTCCTGGCTGACGCTGACCTGCTCCTGCATGGAGCTGCTGCTGTCGGGGCACTCGGGCTGTGCTTGGGCTGGGCTGCACTGCAATGGTGCCCCGTCACAGTCCAGCTCGGTGACTGTTGTTTCTGGCAGGCTCAGGTCAGCGTCTTCTGCACAGCCGGGAGAGATGAGGGCTTCCACCTGGATCAACACCTTCATTCCCTCACTGATGTTGTATGGAAGGCTCTCATCCGAGCTGCAGCGATTTGTGCTTCCTAACAGCTCTGCATTCATATAGGCACACAGTGAACCATCGCTATACACTCTGGCTCTTCTGCGTGGACGAGGGCTCGGTTCACCTAGGAAGGAGTAGATACACAGGCAAACAGTTAGTGGCAAACTTGCACAAGCTGAATGATGAGAGTGGTTCTTGAGATTTGCTATCGCAGTGGCAGCAGGACAAAGCCAATAGGACAATAGCAACAAGAGGAGCACTGTCTCGAAAGGAACTGTTGCGCTTTTGTTGTTTGTCTTGCTCTTTTGTGTGGACTCCAAGCATGAATTCCATGGCGCTGACAAGCAGGGTTTTGACAGATGGATGTGCACCCTTACCTGCCAGGACCACCACCTCTGTTTCTGAGGGCTCCCAGGCGTCGCGCTGCAGTTGGCGTTTGCCCACAGAGGATGGATTTCTGGGCCTGAAGCAGGAACACCAACTGCATGCTGGGGATTCCTTCACCCTGCTGGGTGGACTTGGTCTGGAGGGAGAAAAGAGGGAGCGGTGTGAGTCGTGCATGGTGCAGGGTGAGGGAAGAGCTGCCCTGAGCTCTTGCCAACACTTGCTTGTTCCTAGCGCTGCCTGCTTCCTGCTGAAACACAACTTAGAAGCTCGCTCTGATTCACAAGGTTGAGGTTCCATTCCTAGAGCTCAGCCCTGGAGTCTTGCTGGTTACATTCCCCTCAGCCATGCCAACCCCGATGCAGAGCATGCGAGCAGAGGCTGCACAGCTGTCCAGGACAGCATCGAACGGGGGGCTTTGATTGAGCTGGCAAACACAACTGCTTGCTGAGGAACCGTGCAGCCAGAGAGGGAGTTCAAAAGCATCTCTGACACGTACATTAGCAATAGGCCCTCTGGTGGCTAAACTGAGCCCGTCAGGCAACTGCGTGTTAGTTGAACCTCAGAGTCCAAAGGGAGGGGACATTCAGTACACCACCACATGCACCATTAGCGTCACGTAGCTTCTGCAAGTTTTGGCACTAGCAATAGTGGAGAAAAACCCACAAAAGCCCACCCAACCAAGTCTGATAGGAAGCTGCTGGAAAAGAAAGTCCTCTTTACCTTTCAGACGGAAAGTCAATGATTGTGTGGAAATTCCCCCGCGCAGCTGCGGGGCCTTCTTCCACTTGCATGTCCCTGCTCTCTGTCACAGCGGGAGAGCTGCTGTGGCCTCCCCTCTGTGCCTGTGCCTCCTCCAGGGTGAGCAGCTTGGTGGCAGGAGAAGACACCTGCACAGACTTGGGCCCTGATGGAGAACTGCGCCCTGGAAGGGAAGACCACAGCTAAGAGGGAGGATCAGAAAGCAACGGCACAGCCATCACAGTTCTGGGGGAGCTGCCGCACATCTCTCAGCCTTGCTTATCCGAACCACTGGAAAAAGAGGAGGTCAAAACCCTTTCATCAAGCTTCACCTACACACAGAACATCACCATGACAGGGACGGTTTTCTCATGCTCAACTTTGGGCTTGGACATTCTCCGCATCCAGCCACAGGATGCCATATTCTCATCTAAGCCCACAAGTCTGCTGGCCCCTCGATAGCAAAAGTGTATGTCAACAATCCTGGAGAAGGCCTGCATTTGATCAAGGTGTCTCATCAAGACAAAGCTCATGCAGGAAGACGCTCACCTGCTCCATCTCCGATGCCTGATGTGGAGCTGGAGCAGAAGAGGACGTCGGTGTGGTTGATGAGGAATTCCACCACATCCGACTGCCTCTGCAGTTCCACGCAGGCAGCTCTTCCGCTGGCGCAGGCAGCCTCGTTCTGCTGGGATCTGTAGAAAAGGCAGATTGGAGAAGTCATTGACCCGAGATCGTTTCCCCACGTTTGGGCATTTGGGCAGCCAAAGGCTGTCCAGTTGGGCTCTGGAGACTTCCAGTGCAGTGGGCAAGCACTGATGCCACTGAAGACATTCTCCCGGGTGATCAAGGACACACCAGCCCCATCTGACAAACCAAGAGAGCACAAATTGTCCTCCTCTCCAAACTGTGCCCGTGGGAAAACAGATCTAAGCCTTGTGCTGAGACGGAAAAAGAAGTTTACCTGAAGAGGTTGGGAGCCCACACAATCGCTAAGTTCTTAGCGGGCATCATTGTGGTGGAGCAGCTCCCAGCGAGACAAGCCAAGTGTCTCATCAGATACTCCAGTGTCCTGGAAAGCAAGAGCCAAACCTTCAGCACCAGTGATCACGCCGTGCTGCAATTCACAAAACAAACCTCAAGAAATGCCACTGCTTGTTCTTGCTACTGTCACGGAATAGGAAGCAGATCAAGCTTTCCCAGGTGCCACGCTACAGCACCAAGCCCCAGCACAGCACAGACGCAGCCATCAGCTGCACCAGCTGTGCCCCCGTGCCAATGAACTGACCCAATCCATCAACCCCAAGGAGCCAGCAACCACTTCAACACACAAACAGGCATCATGTTGCGAGCGTGAGACAAAGCCTGCCATCGCATCATCGCCCTCTGAAATGCAGAAGGGCTGAGCTCACCAGACTCAGGGCAGCAGTTTTCTGACCTGTAGTGAGGCGCGGGCAGCTGCTGGATGACCTCCTGCATTCTGACCAACTGCTCCTCATCTGTACCGGCACAAACAGCGTCCTGGAAGAAAGCAGAGAGGGATTTAGACACAGAACAGTAGAGATACCTGCCGCAGGGTCGGCAAGTATGAAGACAGAACGCTGTTGCTCAACACCGAGGCGGATTTTATGCCTTCCAACAGGCAGAAAAGCTGGGGAACACAGCGGCACGCAGCTGGTGCCATCAAGGCCAAGCAGTCCAAGCACTGGGCCGCTTTACAGCCTGACTAATTCTGCACCTCAGCTCCTCGCAGTGGGCATTCATCTCCCAGGAACTTGTGCTATTAATCCCATTCCCGTTCCAGAAACAGTTGGGGAATAGCAAAAGAACGGGAATTCTCACAAGCTTTGTGAATACGGAAATGACCATCTCCAGAAATGAGCACCAAAAGTGGCATCAGTATGCTGCAGAATATGGCAGAGACATGCGAGTCTACCTCATGGGGCTAACAGAAAATCAGAAAAAAAGACCATGAGGTGCGCAGGCGTGTGTGTATGTGACAGGCCACGCCAAGAGGCCCAGGGAAGAGGGACGTGAAGGCCATTGCCTTGTGCTTACCGAGAACTTGCCATACAGCTGCTCGGGCAGCAGAGGGCTCGGCAGCTCCCTGAAGTACATCTTGCACAGGGAGCTCACGCTGTGAATGTCCCGCACGGTGAGCTCCGGAATCTGCTCCGACTCAAAGTCATGGCTGGAGAGAAGGACACAAAAACAGAGGGCTTGGAGAAAGAGGAAAACAACTCCAAAGCAAGACAACATACAGTCCAGAAGCACTCTTACCGCAGCTTCTGGATCTTGGACGCCACGCCGGACAGGCGGTAGATCCCCTGCACCACGCCGTGCTGCTCAATGAACTCAGCGCAGCTCTGCACGACCTGGGGGACTACAGAACAAGGGCCAGCGCTTAGCTGAGCTCCTGATTCAAGTCCTGCTTCAGCCGCTGCTCCTGTCACATCCCATCCACTAAGCCCAGCCGGGCTACTGCTTGCCTCCTCCTCACAGGAGAAAGAAGGCTGTCGCACACGTCGCAGACAGGCAGGAGAAAGGGACAAATCTGGACACGGACGTGTTCTTGGCTTTCAAGAAATGCCACAACCTGCCAAGCAGCCTGCAGAAAGTAATTCTGGGGAAGCCAGAGACACTGCCACAAGTCCCATCACAGCTCCCACCGCAATGGAGGCGTGAGACCTCATGTCCAGAAGAGCTAGGAAACTGACGCACTACACTCTCTTGGGCCAAAAGGCTTCCTTTGTTCTCAGGCTAGCGTGGGATTGGTTTACACCTTTGGCTTTAAGCAAAGACAGGTGTGCTGCTCTCCTATGAGCATTAGCCTCAGCTTCCCTTGCAGCCATAACTCCCATTTCACGTTTCTCCACCGCTATCATCCTGCCCCTTGCTAGACACGATCTCCCTTTCTTTCATCTTTACATGCCCAACAGAGGGAGGAAGCTCTCAGGAATGGGCTGTTCCTTACCATCACGGCCAGAGTGGAGAAGATGCTCTCCAAGGTCACAGCCAAACACCCCTTCCTTCTCCTTCTCCAGCTCCCGCTGCTTCGGTTCCTCTGGGCGGGCCTTCACGAAGGAACGAAGGAAGCTGAGGAGCTTGCCACGCTTCTTTGGCACTGCACAACAAAAGGAAGAAACCAGTTCATTTCAGGTTGGGCTCAGTGGGACCAGGCTGAGCGGAAACACATTCTACAGAGCGCGTCAAAGCGGCAAGAACATTGCCAACACTGCATTCTACAAGGATTCGGGCATTTGCCCAAGCCCTCATTCTCACTGCCTACAAAACAGCAGCCCTACGCCCCGTGGCATGCAGGAAGGATCATCAACACAGAGGAGAACGTGGGATGGACAAAGGAGGTATTCAACACAGAACACACCCAGAAAAAGACTCCATTTGACTTCCCCGCGCCATCACATGTAACATCTGTACCTGGCTGTGGTGCTGAATTGAGGAGGGCCTCAGGAATTTTTCCACTAATGAGCTCCACGCACTCACCGGGGAAAAATCCAACCTGGAACAAGAACAAAAAGAGGGATGGAATACTGAATGCAGCGTTTCTCAGGCCTCAGCTGTTAAACCAAGACAGATTGGCCTGCAGAAAAGTAACCCTCATTCAACATTTGCAGCCAGAAGACCTACAAAAGCAATAATTGGTTCCAGAGAAGATGGCTCTGTCCCCCGTGCTTGTACAATGGACAGAGATGGTCAACTCCTGACTGCGTACTGAGCACGAGAGGCTCTTGCTTCTAAGTCAAAGGAGGAGACAGTTTCCTACCCAAGCCCAGAGACAAAGGGAAAGTCCTCTGACAGCGACACAGGGAAACTGTTGACGTCCAGAAGCCACCCTGTGCGGGCCGAGCAGCTCGAAGCTGATGTTCCTGACTTGACTGCAGTTGCGCCCAGGAGTCTGAAGCTTGTGCCTACCTGAAAGCCACGCTTGCCTCTCCACCAGGGGCTCTGCTCCTTTGCTGGCATAGCAGTAATGCACACCAGGTCTCCCACCTGCAAGAGATTGCAACATCAATCCCAGCGTCAGCACAGCTGGGAGGAAAGCACAGCAGAAATGGCACCCTTCTTCTGCACTGCCAAAGAGCGCACAGCTTGAGAGCAATTGCACCGGGGCAGCTCTCCAGGCATTTCCCGTGGGAAAGCTGGGCTTTGAGGTTAAGAGTCACTGCCTTACGCACCAGACAGAATACAGTGCAAGCATGCCAAATGAAACCATCTTTTAGACATGGCTGAACTCCTCCCTGCATCCAACCCAGTGCAAGTCCTATCTGGACCTGCATCTTCTGGGCTTCGCCTCACAAGGCATTCTGAAGGTGTCTGAGAATATTCCTGATGCATTCACACATCATACTCTTCTGTCCGTGACAACAAGGAACGCCTTCTTTAACTGCTTACCTCCAAGGAGAGCTCATCCGCTGCCTGGGCAACGTAGCTCTTAATAACATGGCCAGCAGCAATAGCTGGAATATTAAGAGATAACTCCTCCTGGACCAGCAGGGGCTTCCCCTGGTTCTCAGGCTGAAACAGAGAGCACAGGCCATGGTGAGGAGCTGAGGACAAACAAGGAGGATTTCAGGGTGCCATCTCGATGCCACTAGCAAGGCAATGAAGCTTTTAAGGCAGCTCTTCAGGGACACCGAGAGAGCCGGAAGGATGCTCTCTCTCTTGAAAAGCAGGAGAGCACAACTGTGGCTCATTCTGCTGGCTCAAGTCAGGGAACAGAGACCAAGCAGAGCTTCGCACTGTACCTCCGTCAACGCCCGGTCAGGCCCACGGCTGATCTCGCTGCTCGCGATGCCCATCACAGCAGGCGCGACAAGCTGCAACAGAAAAGAAACACATTTCCTGTGCTCACACAGCACTGGATCAAGAGACTTCTTAAGAACTACTTCTAGAAACAACCACTCTGTGCAGTCTATTCAAACGGGACAGCCGTTGCAATACGCAGCACTGGACCACGTCGCTGTCCCTCTGCTAGCAGATGGGGACTCTGGCACAAAGCAGCAGATGCATTTGCCCGCAGCACGCTGAGAGCGCAGTAGCAGGCCAGGGAGAGGTGTCACTGCTGGGGCTGGAGCTGCTCCCCAGCCCCCGGCTCCCAGCAGCAGCCTCACCACCAGCGCCGGCCGCAAGCCTTGCCCACGCATTTCCTCTGCCTGCATCTCTGCTGTGCTCCCTACAGCTGTCGGGCACACTCACACAGCCAAAGCATGCACGCCTGTGCCCCTGGCTCACGTTGTGCAGCTCTGCACAGAGTGGGGCTAAGGCTCTTTGCCTAAGGGATTGCCTTCCTTCACACTAGCTGGCTCCCAGCACTACAGGCAGCATCCTTGCTGAGGGCTGAGCTGGAGAGGGAAGTGGAGAAAACCCACACGTTTTACCAGAGCTGCACATTCCCAGCTGGCACGAGGCTGTGTTACTACACACGGTGCTGACTAAACACGGGCTGCTGAACCATGTGGGGGAATACAAAACAGTGTCACGTACCTGGCAAGAGATCAGAACAAGGGAGAACAAGATCCTCGAACCCGCAGCCGTTCCTTGTCACTTTGCTCTGATCTTCCACGAGCAAAAGCTGCACCAAGGGAGCAGGCGGAGGGTGGGCAGGGGAGGGAGAAAGAGCAGGTCAGTGAGCCTCCACAATTTAGCAAGGAAGGCGAGGGAAAAACCGTTGGACAAATGCCATCTTGATGGACGGCTTTGGAAGTGATGGCCTGGGGGAAAATGGCGTCTGATGGTCCAGATGAAGAAATATGATCCTAGGAGCTCTGCCAGCCAGCACTTCTCAAGCCCTCGCTGCCCACCCGTCTATCCCGCACCGTCTCAGCTTACCTACAAGGCGCTGCACAAGACGGGATGAAGACAAACACACTCAGTAGATGCACAAGTGCAACAAGCCACGTACTCACGCCGAGCTCAAGCGCTCCAATGAAGGGACGCAGCACGCGCTGCTCCTCCCCTCATTCTAGCCGCTTATGACATCACTAAGGGCCACCCGGCTGCTCCACCATGGACGGACAAGGTTGGGAGGCAAGACCACGTCACAAGACCACAGGATTCCAAAAGGGCACCCCAGCGTTCGAGAAATCAGTGCGTGGTTGGAATTCCATCCCAGCCAAATCCTGGAGAAGCTGGCATGGGGTTGTCGGGACCAAAGTGCAGGACCCGGAGCTTGGTGCTGTTGAGCCTCTTGCTGGGCCTATGGCAAATCCACACTAGGGTCCTTCTTT
The DNA here is from genome assembly GCF_016699485.2 of Gallus gallus. NCBI lineage: Eukaryota > Metazoa > Chordata > Aves > Galliformes > Phasianidae > Gallus > Gallus gallus. Next base: position 79,467,949 of record NC_052572.1, on the reverse strand, counting down.
GCATCCACGGGCGGCTTAGAGCAGCCATCTCTTTCACCTGGATGGAAATAAAGGAAGAGAAATACATAGTACTACTACTAGACTGCTTCGACAGCTTCTTTCCCGAGTGCATTTTTGCCTTTTGGCTTCCATGACGACCTCATTTCCTCCTCCTTTTCTTTGGGGGGAAGCTGCCCCCAGTGCCTGAGCTTCACAAGATAGCGTGAAACATGACACTAAGACAAACGCTTGCCCTGGGTGCAGGGTGGCTGTGCTTTGCCAGGCATATAAAGGAGGGTAGGGCTAGGAAACGCCACGTGGCAGCCCCAAGCCTTGGGGGTCTTGCCAAGTCTGCATTCAGTCACTGTGGCCACAGCTGCTGCCTCACTGCCAGAACGTATCCGAGGATACAGATGGACGCAGGCACTCCTGCTCCTTCTGCAAAGCCCTCCTCTGCACAGCCCGTTAGCTGCTGATCACTGCTACGCCAACCAGGCTCCCCTTTACAGCAGCCCTGGGATAAACACGCCTGTACTCTTCCGTGCAGCAGCAAGCTCCAGGGATGAAGCAGCAGACAGGAAACCAACAGAATCTACTGCTGCTGAATCCACCAGCTCCTTCTGCCCACCAAGAGTAATACCAAAGCACAGAACACAAGTGGGATAAGCGCATCTCGCACACGGACAAAGGGAATCAAAACAGCTCCTTCGAGAAGAGCTCGTTGGGTAAACCCAGCCTCAGAGACACAAATGCATCTGGTTCCAGTAAATATTACGGCACCTTGGTGATGAAACGCTGTTCTGCTGCTCGGAGAGCACGAAGCATGCTGTGTTGACAGGCACAGCAGCGCGATGCCCAAGCTGAGCACGCAAACTTCCCCAGCACCCCTGGCCAATGCTGCCAGGGAAATGCACGACCTGCAGCCCCACATGGCTCGCTGCACGGACACTGGGGGGCTGTCTTAGTCTCAGGTGGGATCCATTTTTCTTCAGTGTCTGCTATGATGCTACAACAGTGAGAACACTCTCATGTTTATAATTTCTGAGAAGCAGACCTGGACAGAGCCAAGGCCGTTCTCAGCAAAGCTCTCAAGAAGGAGCTGGGAGGAAACCAAAGGAGGACCGCTGATGTCAACGGGCCAAAGGGATATTCCATACCATATGACATCAAGTGGAAGGGGTTATGGACGGGGTGGGAGCTCATCTCACTCTCTTCCTCTGCTTGGCCATTGCTTGGGAGGTGCTGAGCCACTGCTTCTACATCACTTGTTACATACATTCATAAATATATATGTGTGTGTGTGTGTGTGCGTGCATCCATTACTTCTGTCCTTTTCTCTACCTTTGGAAAGAGATTTCTCTCAACACATGACTTCCCACCTTCTTTTTTTTTCCCCCATAATTCTCTCCCCCATCCCAACGGGAAGGGGGGAGTAAGCAAAGGACTCTGTGGTGCTCCACCACACGAGGGCTGCAAAGCAATGGCAGCAGACGTGCAGTGCACTGTCATAAGTGCACATGTACATAAGCAGATGCTCTCATCCACACGTGCAAATCTGAGGGCGAGGAATAAAAGGCTCACTGGGCCATGGGCAAAGCAGGGAGCAGATGATAGGCAGGAAACAGGAAGGAGTTCAAGACCAGCTCTCCTACACCAAAGACAGGGAGAGCTGAGTCAGCACCACGGGGGGACTTACGACACAGCTTGAGAGCTTACAGAGACCTGAGGTTGCCAAAGGAGGCCGCCAGGGTAACTCTCACCAGTCTTTTGCAGGGCTCTCACGGATGCTTGCGATGCTGACTTCCACTGCCTATGGCATTGGTAGAAAGCCCAGGGTGGCAAATGCTCAATTGGTCTGGGTAACGCTTCTATGCTTCCACGGCTAGGACTGAAACAAAAGGAAAAAAAAAAGCATGCAGCCCTATGAAATTTGTCTCTCTACTGCTGCTGTCAGCGTGACATCTACGATGAGCATTACGCGTCCCTGCACCCGACTGAAGATTCATCCAAGTCTGTGGGCACTGTTACCAGCAGTTCCCAGAACATCTTGCGCCACAAAATGCAGCATGCTCCTTTTTTTCACAGGCCCCTCGTTTCTCTCATCAGCCTCAGACTCACTCCACTTCAACTACACCCATCAGAACAGCCCTTCCGTTCTGCTGAGGTAGGAACCCACTGCTGGGATGTCCCCCACTCCCGTTCCCCGCTATGTCCAGCACCGGCAGGGAAAGGAAGAGACACTGCCATCACCTACCCAGACTTCTTGCAGGGCCTTCCAGACCCTCTCACATCACAGGGAGAAGCGGCACAGCTCTCGTGGCACAAAGCTCAGAGAAGGCTGCAGAAATCAAGGTTGCCACCAAGGTGCTGCTTTCAAACAACGTGACTTAGCGGGCACGAGACGGGAAAGACAAGGTTCCGGTTCAGAAGCCTCCAATCCCCGTGGATGTGGCTGTCTGCAAAGACCACAGCTGCCTGCTTTCCAGCAGGGGGACGCTCACCCAGCAAAGCACTCACCCAGCAGATGCCTCTCCTACAATCATAGCATCAGCAACGTTGGAAAAGACCTCCATGATCATCCAGTCCAAACATTCACCTACCACCACCATTTCCTTCCCACTAAGCCACGTCCCTCACTACAACATCCAGTGTCCCTTGAACACCTGCAGGGACAGGAACTCTATCACGTCCCCAGGCAGCCCGCTCCAGCGGCTGACCACCCACTGGGAGAAGTTCTTCTTCACATCCAACCTCAATCTCCCCTCATGCAACCTGAGGCCATTCCTTCTAATCCTAGCACTAGTTCCACGGGCGAAGAGGACCACCCCCACCTCAACACAACCTCTCGTCACGTAACTGGACAGAGGGAGAAGGTCTTCCCTGTGCCTCCTCTTCTCCACACTAAGGAATCCCACTTCCCCCAGCCGCTCCCCATCACACTTGTGCTCTACACCCCTCACAGCTTCATTGCGCTTCTCTGGACACACTGCAGGCTTTCAGGGTCCCCCTTCTAGTCAGGGGCCCAGAACTGAACACACTACTCAAGGAGAGGACTCACCAGTGCTGAGTGCAGTACAGTGGCGATGATCACTTCCCTGCTCCTGCTGCCTCCGGCCCTTTGCAGTGCACTTCCACTCTAAACCGTTCCTTCTGCGCTACCGCTCGGATCCTCCCTTAGGGCTGGAGCTCAAGAGGTCAACACAACAAAGAACACAACATGCAACTGGAAGGCATGTCTCAAAGCCTGAAGAGTGAGAACGGGACCCTGCAGTTAGAGACTCTGAGAAGGGCCTCACAGGATGCCTGGGGAAGGGGACCTGCAAGTCAGACGCAAGGGAAGAGCAACAGCTCTCCCTCCTTTTCTTGGTAACAGCGAGATAGGAGTGGGAGTTCTAGGTTGTGTGATTGTTATCACCATCTGCTGAGTGTTCCGTACCGTGGATCTAATCATTTCAGGTCCAGCTGACTTTCCGAGAAACCTGAAAGCTTACTGACTCATGTACTAGCCTTATGAAGATGCCAGCTAAAAGACGTCGTCAGCATTGTGGACTACGTCGAAACCATGGCTTTTGTTCTAAAGATCAGAGTGAGTGTGGTGTGAGTGAGATGCGTTCCTTGCAGGGAATGAGGGTCAGCCTGTTTGCATAGTACTGTCTTCTGATTGCGGGGAAGCGTGTCAAGGAAGGTGGTCAGGCTTCTGTGAGACCTGTGAGATCCAAGTGTTCACATCTGAACAAGATCAGTAGGCGGTGTCCAGGGTTGCCTGTGGAAACTCTGAGGAAATGAGGAATCAAGAAGAATTTGGTCAACATCGTGGGAGGCTCCCAGGGGAAGGAAATTCCCAAAGAAGCCCCGTTGGGATGTGCACTGGCACACTGGTGGGATACTGCAGGGAAACCTGGAGGCACCCTGAGGAAGGAAACTCTCATCAAGTACTGCAATCAGTGGTGCTTAATGTGGAAGTTAGAAGATGATGAGAAGCGGCATCGGAAGGGGACCCGTAACTATCATACCTTCTTGCAGTTCCTGTTCTTCTTAAGGAAGGAAGGTCCATAACGTAACATGACCAGTTGTTAGAATGGAGTGCTCTCATCACGAGACTAAGTACTGGGTGTTTATGGACACTGAAGAACTGTGCTGTATGATTGGTGGGTTCTGAAGTGAATGGGACAAACGGTTTTCATGGCAGAAGTAAGTGTAATTGCTAATGGGAAACAGAAGCATGACTGAGAGTATGTGGAAGTGTAACTGAGGGGATGAAGAGGGGACAAAGGAAAAAGGGTTACAGAGAAAGTGAGTGTATCTGCACTGGCAGGAGAGCAACCCCCCACACCCCCTCCCCGCCCCGGACCCGCACAGAGAGTGGTGCTGTAAACAGCATTACATGCAAAGGGGGGGAGGTGCAGAGGATGGGGCACTGGCAGTGAGAATAGCCTTCATGTGCAGAGATCTCGGAAACCCAAAATTCCACTGTTAACACTGGAAATCTCCGGGGAGGAGAGGAGGAGGTGAAACTGAAATGTCATGCTAGTTGTTTATGTAGTGCTGAGACTTTGGGAAGGGAAAAGCTGCAGAAGGACGCAGGCTGAGGAAGGCCAAGATGAGCAAGGTGCAACCCGGTGGTAGATCCAAAGAGAGCTGAGCAAGAGAAAGGAAAAAAACGGATTGAGGAACAGAGATAGTAAGGCCATTGGGAAGAGCAACAGCTGTTCCTGTTGCGGTGTAGAGTAGAGCCCTAGGACCCAGAGGTCCCCTCAGAAAGAGGTAGGGGAGGAGCCGGGAAGAGCCCGTGGAGGGAGAGGGTTCCAGCCCCGCTGGAGCAAAAGCACTGTGCCAACTGCAGGGAAATGAGACAGCGGTGCAGAAATCCAACCATCTCTGATTGCAAAAGCTGAAGAATGGCAACCTGGGAAGTTATTCCTAGCAAATCCACCGGTGAAATCGCAGCTAGGAGAGCAGGAGAAAGAGGTTTCGTTTCCGGTGGGCACGGGTGCCTCTTACCACCCGGAGATGATTTTGCAACACAAGTCGGAGCTACTGCCCAACAAGAAAAGGCTTCCCTTTTGGGATCACTTCAAGAGAGGCTGAGAAAATAAGGAGGAATACATACATGCCTGTAGATGCCAGGTTCTCCAAAACCGTTCCTCTGGCAAGACTCATCAGAACAAATGGATGCAGAGAGTCAATTCAATAACACTGGAGCTAAGGGTCAAACAAGATGAACTGACTGAAAATGGTAAGTCTGGCTTTAATGCAAACAGGGACAAACAATGGGGTAACCTCAGAAGTTACAGAAATCTTCACTAAGGTATGCTTAGCCGTGTGGCTATCAGGGATGCCTGGTAGAGCCAAAATGCAGCCCTAAGTTCAAAGCAAGAGCTACGGCTAGCCCACTCAGGGTTAAGCAGTGCCCTTTGAGGATATGCAAGTGGAGAAGGAGAAAAGAAACCATAGATAACTTTCGGATTTTGGATTACTAATTGAATGTGAATCCAAATACAATACTCCAATCTCTCCGATGAATCCATATGATCCATACACTTTAGTAACTAAGTTAGGGAATGAGTAGGTGGAGTTTGCCTTCTGGATGTGAAGGATGCCTTTTATGCCTGGTTTGGCCAAAGGAAGCCTAAGGTGATTTGCCATTGAATAGGAGAGCCCCAGTCCGGGACAAAAAAGACTCCGTTCACCTGGACAGTGTTAGCCAGGGCTGTGAGAACAGCCCAAGGATTTTGGAGAACTGCTCAACTCGGGAGCCTGAGATTTGGGTTCCTCCATCCCACGGTGGAACTTGACTGCAGCATGTGGATGCCACAGAAACAAAGAGGGCTGTGTGCAATGGACTGCGAATGTGCTGAATTTCTTGGTTTCAGTGATGATCGACTTTCTCAACAGAAGGCACCAAGAACTCAACGGCAAGGGACCTATCTGGGATAGGAGGCTACAGCTGGACTTGGAACCTCAAGGACTGCCAGGAAAGAAGCCATCTGCCAAAGCCCTGAGCCACAAAGTGCCGAGAAACTCCGTACATTCTCAGGAATGACAGCAGGGTGCCAACCGTGGATACACGGCTACGGACTGGTGGTAAAGCCCCTTCAGGAACTCAGTAAGAGATGGCCAGAGTGGTTGAGGGTGGTGGCTGTACGAGTGCTCAAGATTCAAGAACCTGGGACATCTACACTAGGCCAAAGAAGAACAGTTGGAATATCTCATACAGTGTCTATACTGTTTTGGAGGTAAAAGGGGGGCATTGGCTCTCACCCCCAGGGCTTCCTGAAATACCAGGCCATCCTGGTACAGCAGGATGATGCAGAAATAACTGCAACTCATATTGTCAACCCAGCATCTCTCCTTTGCAGAACTCCCAGAGAACAAGCATTTCAGGACTGCTTGGAAACAACTGAAGCTACGCACTGTTACCAGTCGGACCTGAAAGACGAATCCTTAGAAGATGCAGAAGACACCTGGCTTACTGATGCAAGCAGGTTGGTGAGACAAGGAAACCGTAAGGCAGGATATGCAGGAACTGCTACTGACAAGGTCACCGAAACACAACCATGACCTGGGGGGACTGTCTCTAGGAAGCCTGAAATAACTGCCTTGACAAGAGCCTGACATAGCATCTCTCCATATAATTACGCAGTTGGGATGCTGCATGCTCACAGGACCAGCTGAAGAGAGCAAGGATTGCTCACACACAAGGATGTAAATCAACAAAGAGTGTGGCTACCATCCATTGTCAAGGACATCAGAAAGGGAACACCGTACCGGAAACTGGAGAGAAGATGGTGGATCAGGGGGCAGAGCAGGTCGTAGAAGAGGGCTTTAATTCCAGACCGTAATCAGAGGTTACAAAGCACGATCCTAGTACCAGCAAAGGGCTACAAGTGGGCCTATTGGGAAAGGGAACCTTCCAGGGCAACAGTGACAAAGTGACTTCCTGAAACCCCCAAGAAAAGGGGGGGATCGCTGGATGTTGGCACTAACTGATACCTATTGGGGATGGCCAGAGGTATTTCCCTGGAGGACTCCTAAGGCTGGGGAAGTAACGAAAATGCTGTTACATGCTGTTAATTCCAAGGTTCGGGGCTCCTGTAGCAATCTCAGCAGAGCGAGGCCCACATTTTTGCCAAGGTGGTCCAACAAAGAAGCACATGACTGGGAACTGATTGACTGAAGCACTGACGCTCCAGTGCACCACGTATTGCCAGGCGACCATGTTTACGTTCAATCTCCCTCAGATGTACCTCTCGAACCAAAGTGGGAAGGACCCTACCAACTTCTCCTGACCACCCACACCACGGCCAAGGTAGAGGGGCTTACACCGTGGATACATCATACCTGCCTGAAGAAAGCACCAGGACCACAGTGGACAGCACAAGAGAGAGGACCGCTGAAAATCAGGATCCGAAAGCACGGATAAGAGTTTGAGAATGGTCAGTACGACTGGGGTAGTAGTCACAGCTTGGCAAGAGAAGAGCTACTTCCGAAGAACTGAGAAAATGGGCCAGGCTCTCAACAAATCTTGTTGGATATGCAATGCCCTCCCTAGAGGGGAGGGAAAGGTGCCTGTTTATGGGATAGTGGCACTACATTGGACCGATCCACATTGGCTAGAGCACGGAAAGTGTAAGTTTGGGATAGAAGACAAGCCACAAAAGGGACCTACATTGCATTGACTAGTTACTAACTCTACTAGGTCTATCTCTGCAGACAGAAAAACTGACGGTAAAGGTGGGGTGGGGGTTGGCTGACAGGACTTGACAGGCATAGGGTGTAGTTGGGGGTGGAACCAAAGTGTGGGGTGTGATCCTAGAATCGATAACGAGTCACACTGGCTCTCAGAGAAGAACATACTCGGAATTGTAGGGATGGGAGCACCGTTCACTCTTCAGGAAAAGATGGCCAGGCCATCTCAGTTACCTCATGGATACCACATGGTGGTTATGTGGGGACGCTCAGGCACGGAATGCAGTACCTTTACATTGGACAGGGACTTGCACTACAGGATACTTAATAGCCCAGACCATGGTGCATGAGGAGATCCCTCGGGGACTCCTGAGGACCCCTGGGATTCAAACGAAGTGTACAAACAACCCCCTAGCTATATAGAACAAGGGATACCACCGCTTTCCGAGAGCCCTTATCCCGGCCCTAGGAGTTGCCCAGCTAGAAAAAGCTAGAGTCAATATCTCTGCAACTCTGGAAATCATAGAGAATGGCACAACGGATGCATTACGAGCAATCCAAGAAGAAGTATCCCCTTTATCCAAAGCAGTGCTCCAGAATAGGATGGCACTAGACCGATTAACAGCCAAGGAAGGAGGGGTATGCACAGTAATAAGTCAGAGTCGCTGTGCTTACAGCAAGAAGGATTTAAGAATCGAGAGAGATTGATGGAAAGTTTGGGAACAGACCAAAGTCCTGCCTAGGACAAGTCAGGATGACCCCAGCTGGGAAGGAGATTTAAGGAGCTTGCATACTAGCTGGCTACTGAGTCTAGGATGGTTAAAGCAGCTCTTCCTAGTTTGCATCCTCTAGGTGCTGTTGGGAGGTTTTACCTGTGTCATGATGAGATGCTCTGCCTGCCTGTGTCGGAGTACTAGAAAGAAAAAGGAGATATGGAAGAGACATGCCTTGAGGCCAAAGGTGGGAAGTAGGGCCTATTTTGGGACATGTAGAACAGAATAAAAATGATCTAGCAGGTAGAAGCCCTGCTAGACTATAGAAAAGGGGGGAACTGAAGAGTGAGAACAGGAGCCTGCAGTTAGAGAGAGAAGGGCCTCACAGCAAGAAAAGGGAAAGTAGCTGCACAAAGTAGAAACAAGAGGCAAACAAAGGGAGTTTAGATAGAGAGTGTTAGAAAACAAGGGATTGCAAGCACTTTCACAGACACTAGGTCTGGAATAACAGGGAGGATGAAGGCCATCGAGATAAGGACTGGAGAGCAGCTCGAAAACACGGGGCAGGGAGCTGATTAGATGTCTACAGGGCAAGTTAGTGTGAATGTTAGGTGGAGCGATCCCCCTTGCACCAGGGAGTACGCGCGTCACCAAGAAACACATGCCTGCTCTATATCCTTACCGGCTATACGGTCTGATTGCCGCACGTCAAGCCCAGAAGAGACACCTCTCTCACCTTGGGCACAGCTCACCAACCAAGAGCCAGGCCTTGCCAACTTGGTTGATCTGCAAAGGCGGGAGGGGGCCGCACATCACACCAGAAGTATCCATTTCACTTGCAGCTCCATGGAGAGAACAACACCAACTAACAGGCCTGAATGAATTCGCTCACAAGATGAACAATGAGATTGTTCTTCATTAAAAAGCACACAGAGATTCCTAAACCAAAAAGAGAACGGCAGCACGTCAGATCGGCCAAACAGATTCCTGTTCCTACGCCTCATGCTCTTACACCAGCTTGACTCGCCTCATCCCCTTCCCCTACTCCTCCGTGATGCCCACAGGCTTCAAGTCAGGTCGCAAACACATAGGACTCCTTCCACACGACTCCAGCACAAAGGATGTCACACTTGTTCCATACACATACAAATGAACCAAGCAGTGCTATCACACTCACTTAACACACACAGAAGCAGCCAAACCCTGAGCACGTACGTCCCCTCCTGCACTACTGGAGCCCACAGCTCACCTTCACGCCTCCGGGGATTTCTGCTCTTCTACACTGATGCAGCCTCGCTACAGCTCCATGGCGGTCACACAACGCCTGCAGGACCTCTTGCTCCGCAAACTCTGTCTGCAGGCATTGCTTCATGAGGTTCACCACCGGCCCTTCTGAGCAAAAACAAGCACTGAGAACGACAGCAAAGCGCACTGGATTCCACCTGGCCTGCTCCTCCACAAGCCTCACTCCTGCCACACACATACCCTGCTCTGCAGACTCAGCCCCAAAGCCTGGCTGAGCATCAGCACATGCATCATTCTTCAAACGCCCCAGCCCAGCAGCAAGGGAACAAAGCGTTGCGACAGCTGAAGCAAAAATGCTCGGGGACATTCCTGCTAGCGCTGAACGTGAACAAATCTACCACTGAGCAACAGGACGTGGGACAAACATCAGAAAACAACCAACCTGCACAACTAACTCGTTGCCGGTTGGTCCAGATGTCTGTATGCTCCTTCCCACGGCCCAGGCCAAGCTTGCTGAGCTTCTCCTCCTTTGTGCAGGACGACAACGGTGCCCATGGCATGTGGTGGCTATGCACAGCATGCCTTCTACTTGCTTTTCCTCTCTCCGTCTTCCATCACCAAACAGCACCTCCAATCTCTCCCGGCTAAAAAATCACTTGGGGAAAAAAAGAACTGGCAACCTTGCTTTTAAAATTACAACTTGATGCTTTAAAGCAGAAGCTCACCTAGCAAGGACACCTACCTTACACAAGCTCAACCTACACGGAAAAGTTATTCCTCTGCGTCTGCACACTCGGCACGCATTTTCAGCTGCAATAGTCTGCCCAGCTCTCAGCACAGCTTTACCATCCACAGAAAGCCAGTTCACCGCCGCCATCTTTTTCTCTCTTCTGAAACACTCTACTGCTGCAAGAAGCAACGGTTACAATCACAGAATCACAGAACTGTAGGGGCTGGAAGGGACCTCTGGAGATCGCTGAGTCCAACCCCTCCCCCCGCAAAACAGGCTCCATGCAGCAGGCTGTACTGTAGGCATCCAGCTGGGTTTGGAGTATCTCCAGAGAAGGACAACCCACAACCTCCCTGGGCAGCCTGACTATATACCCCCCCGCCCATAACCTCCCCACAGCCACCTATAGCCCCAAATCCTCTGATTGCTCACCACAGCCCCAGATCCCCCCTAGAGTCCCCCTCAGCTCCTTATAGACCCATACGCCTTAACATTCCCTGCACAGCCCCCGTCAGCCCCATATCCCCCTATAGAATCATAGAATCATAGAATCGCTAAGGTTGGAAAAGACCCACAGGATCATCCAGTCCAACCATCCGCCCTTCATCAATGGTTCTCGCTAAACCATGTCCCTCAACACAACATCCAAACGCTCTTTAAACACTACCAGGCTCGGTGACTCCACTACCTCTCTAGGCAGCCCATTCCAGTGCCTGACCACCCTTTCAGACAAGTAGTATTTCCTAACGTCCAGCCTGAACCTTCCCTGACGCAGCTTGAAGCCATTCCCTCTCGTTCTATCACTAGTCACCCGGGAGAAGAGGCTGGCCCCCAGCTCACCACAACCTCCCTTCAGGTAGTTACAGAGAGCAATAAGGTCTCCCCTGAGCCTTCTCTTCTCTAGACTGAACAACCCCAGCTCCTTCAGCCACTCCTCATAAGGCCTGTGCTCCAGAGCCCTCACCAGCTTTGTTGCCCTCCTCTGGACACGCTCCAGGGCCTCGATGTCTTTCTTACATTGAGGGGCCCAAAACTGGACACAGTACTCGAGGTGCGGCCTCACCAGTGCTGAGTACAGGGGAATAATTACTTCCCTGTTCCTGCTGGCCACACTATTTCTGATACAAGCCCGGATGCCATTGGCCTTTTTGGCCACCTGGGCACACTGCTGGCTCATGTTCAGTCTAGCATCAATCAACACCCCCAGGTCCATTTCCTCTACACAGTCTTCCAGCCACTCTGCCCCAAGCCTGTAGCGTTGCCTGGGGTTATTGTGGCCAAAGTGCAGGACCCGGCATTTGGTCTTGTTGAATCCCATCCCATTGGCTTCAGCCCAGCTATCCAACCTATCCAGATCCCTCTGTAAGGCCTCGCTACCCTCAGGCAGATCAACACTTCCAGCTAGCTTGGTGTCATCTGCAAACTTACTGAGGGTGCACTCAATGCCCTCATCCAGGTCATCAATAAAGATATTAAAGAGGACAGGCCCCAGCACCGACCCCTGGGGAACACCACTCGTGACCGGTCGTCAGCTGGATTTAACTCCATTCACTACCACTCTCTGGGCCCGGCCCTCCAGCCAGTTCCTTACCCAGCAAAGAATATATCTGTCCAAGCCACGATCTGCCAGCTTCTGGAGGAGAATACTGTGCGAGACAGTGTCAAAGGCTTTGCTGAAGTCTAGGTAGACCACATCAACAGCCTTTCCCTCATCCACCAGACGGGTCACTGGATCATAGAAGGAGATAAGGTTGGTCAAGCAGGACCTGCCCTTCGTGAACCCATGCTGGCTAGACCTGATCCCCCGGTTGACCTGCATGTGCCGCGTGATCTCCCTCAAGACAATCTGCTCCATAATCTTCCCCGGCACCGAGGTCAGGCTAACAGGCCTGTAGTTCCCCGGATCCTCCCTGCAGCCCTTCTTGTAGATGGGAGTCACATTGGCAAGCCTCCAGTCTTCTGGGATCTCACCCGTCAACAAGGAGCACTGATAGATGATGGAAAGCGGCTCGGCTATCACCTCCGCCCGTTCCCTCAGCACTCTCGGGTGAATCTCATCCGGTCCCATGGACTTGTGGCAGTCCAGTTGGAGTAGCAGGTCTCTAACTGTTACCTCCTGAATCGTGGGGGGTTTAGTCTGCTCCCCAGCCAAGGCTGCCAGGTCAGCGAGTAGAGAAACCTGAGGATAACCGGTCTGTCTTTTAAAGACAGAGGTAAAGAAGGCATTCAGAACATCTGCCTTTTCCTCATCCTCAGTGCTTACATTGCCAGCCTCATCCAGTAGAGAATGGAGATTCTCCCTGGTCCTCCTCTTGCTGTTGATATACTTGTAAAAGAGTTTCTTGTTCCCTTTTACCCCAGCAGCCAGCTTGAGTTCAAGCTGGGCTTTAGCCTTTCTGATTTTCTCCCTGCACATCTTAACAACTTCTTTGTATTCTTTCTGGGTTGCCCGTCCCTTCTTCCAGAGGAGGTAGATTCTCTTTTTCTCCTGGAGCCTCAAGAAGAGTTCCCTATTCATCCACGCCGGTCTTCTTCCGCACCGGCTCATTTTGCGGCTTAGGGGGACAGCCTGCTCCTGCGCCTTTAAGACTTCCTTCTTAAAGAGCAACCAGCCATCTTGTACCCCTTTGCTTACTAATACTGACCCCAGGGGACTCTCCCTACTAGTCTCCTGAACAATTCAAAGTCTGCCCTCCGGAAGTCCAAGGTAGCAGTTTTGCTGTTCCCCCTCCTGCCTCCACCAAGAATCGAGAACTCTACCATGTCGTGGTCACTCTGCCCAAGACAGCCCCCAACCTCTACATCTCCCACCAGACCTTCTCTGTTTGTGAACAGCAGGTCTAACGGGGCAGCTCCTCTCGTAGGTTCTCTTACCAGCTGCATCAAGAAGCCTCCCCGCAGCTCCCAGCAGCCACAGCCCACCTTAGCCCCGTTTCTGGGGAGCTGCAGGGGATCTGCGGGCACCGGGAGCAGCGCTGGAGGGGTTGGGGGTCGGGGGGCACGGTTCAGATGCTGGCAGCAGCACTGTGGCGCTGGGGGACCCGAGGCCTCCATCAGTCCCAATCCCACCACCCATCCCCCAGCCCTCATCCCAATCCCACAGCCCCACCCCACGGGGGGTCCACGGGGGAGGGGAGGGCAGTGTGCTTGGGGGGCCGCGCAGGGCTCCTCTCCCTCTCCCGCTCCCGTTCTCCCGCACACCTCCGGCGGAGCTGTCCTCAGCACTCGCTCCCGTTGTGCCGCGGCTTCCGGTCGGTGCTGCCCGGACAGCTCCGGCTGACGCCGCGCTCTCCTGCGGGGCGGCCCGGGCCGCCGGAGCGGCGCTTCGCTGACGAGAGCCGCGCCTGACACTGCCGGCTCCCAACGGCCGCTCCCGCGCACGGCGGCTCAGCCAATGGGAGCCGGCGGAGCTGCCGCTGAGCAATGAGACGCCGGGGGAGGGACAGAGCTGTTGCTGACCAATGAGACGCCGGGGGAGGGACGGAGATGCCTCTGACCAATGAGACGCCGGGGGAGGGACAGAGATGCCGCTGACCAATGAGACACCGGGGGAGGGACAGAGCTGCCGCTGACCAATGAGAGCCCGGGGGAGGGACGGGCAGATGCTGCTCACGGGGAGCTCCTCCTGCCGCTGCTGGATGCTGATGCTGACAGGGCTGCAGATGCTCTGCAGGGCCAGCTCGTAGCTGGGAGCCACGAATGGACACGGCGGGAGAGAGGAGAGAGCTGGCGGGGACCAGCCGAGGCATCCAGGAGCATCCAAAAGCCCTCACTCAAAAGCATCACAAAGCCACAGCCAGCAAGCTGGCCATGATCATGAGCAGCATCCCGGATGCTGGAGATTCTTTGCTACCATACACTACGGGAGCACAGCTCTCGCTGCAGGCATCCCACAGCCAGACAAAATGGGAACAAACCCGCAGCTCTGCTGCACGCACAGCCCACAGCCATAGCCTTGCAACATGAGCTGCCTTGCTGTTGCTTGCATCCATCCCAATCCCTGGGAATGAAGACTCAGAAGGCAGTCAAGGCGTTGATCCAGCACCAGCGTGCTTTTATTCCTTAACAGCCAGGAGGGCTTTTTGGTGAGAGGTCTGGTGGACACATGGGACTCATCTTCTCTTGGGAAGGAGAGAGGGGCTCAGAGCTCGTGCTGCTGCCCGGTGCCTGGGACTGGAGCTCTGATTCTACGTCCCCCTCCACCAGGCTCGGCTCCTCCTGGCTGACGCTGACCTGCTCCTGCATGGAGCTGCTGCTGTCGGGGCACTCGGGCTGTGCTTGGGCTGGGCTGCACTGCAGTGGTGCCCCGTCACAGTCCAGCTCGGTGACTGTTGTTTCTGGCAGGCTCAGGTCAGCGTCTTCTGCACAGCCAGGAGAGATGAGGGCTTCCACTTGGATGAGCACCTTCATTCCCTCACTGGTGTTATATGGAAGGCTCTCATCCGAGCTGCAGCGATACGTGCTTCCTAGCAGCTCTCCACTGATATAAGCACACAGTGAACCGTCGCTATATGCTCTGGCTCTTCTGCGTGGACGAGGGCTCGGTTCACCTAGGAAGGAGTAGATACACAGGCAAACACTTAGTGGCAAACTTGCACAAGCTGAATGATGAGAGTGGTTCTTGAGATTTGCTTCTGCAGTGGCAGCAGGACAAAGCCAATAGGACAATAGCAACAAGAGGAGCACTGTCTCGAAAGGAACTGTTGCGCTTTTGTTGTTTGTCTTTCTGTTTTGTGTGGACTCCAAGCATGAATTCCATGGCGCTGACAAGCAGGGTTTTGACAGCTGGATGTGCACCCTTACCTGCCAGGACCACCACCTCTGTTTCCGAGGGCTCCCTGGCATCGCGCTGCAGTTGGCGTTTGGCCACAGAGGATGGTTTTCTGGGCCTGAAACAGGAACACCAACTGCACGCTGGGGATTCCTTCACCCTGCTGGGTGGACTTGGTCTGGAGGGAGAAAAGAGGGAGCGGTGTGAGTCGTGCATGGTGCAGGGTGAGGGAAGAGCTGCCCTGAGCTCTTGCCAACACTTGCTTGTTCCTAGCGCTGCCTGGTTCCTGCTGAAACACAACTTTGAAGCTCGCTCTGATTCACACGGTTGAGGATAGTTCCATTCCTAGAGCTCAGCCCTGGAGTCTTGCTGGCTACATTCCCCTCAGCCATGTCAACCCAGATGCAGAGCATGCCTGTTAGTTGAACCTCAGAGTCCATAGGGAGGGGACATTCAGTACACCACCACACGCCCCATTAGCGTCACGTAGCTTCTGCAAGTTTTGGCACTAGCAATAGTGGAGAAAAACCCACAAAAGCCCACCCAAGCAAGTCTGATAGGAAGCTGCTGGAAAAGAAAGTCCTCTTTACCTTTCAGACGGAAAGTCAATGATTGTGTGGAATTTCCCCCACGCAGCTGCGGGGCCTTCTTCCACGTCCATGTCCCTGCTCTCTGTCACAGCGGGAGAGCTGCTGTGGCCTCCCCTCTGTGCCTGTGCCTCCTCCAGGGTGAGCAGCTTGGTGGCAGGAGAAGACACCCGCTCAGACGTGGGCCCTGATGAAGAACTGCGCCCTGGAAGGGAAGACCACAGCTAAGAGGGAGGAGCAGAAAGCAGCGGCACAGCCATCACAGTTCTGTGGGAGGTGCCGCACATCTCTCAGCCTTGCTTATCCGAACCACTGGAAAAAGAGGAGGTCAAAACCCTTTCATCAAGCTTCACCTGCACGCAAAACATCACCATGACAGGGACGGTTTTCTCATGCTCAACTTTGGGCTTGGACATTTTCCGCATCCAGCCACAGGTTGCCATATTCTCATCTAAGCCCACAAGCCTGCTGGCCGCCTGATAGCAAAAGCGTATCTCAACAATCCTGGAGAAGGCCTGCATTTGATCAAGGTGTCTCATCAAGACAAAGCTCATGCAGGAAGACACTCACCTGCTCCATCTCCGATGCCTGACGTGGAGCTGGAGCAGAAGAGGACGTCGGTGTGGGTGATGAGGAATTCTACCACGTCCGACTGCCTCTGCAGTTCCACGCAGGCAGCTCTTCCGCTGGCGCAGGCAGCCTCGTTCTGCTGGGATCTGTAGAAAAGGCAGATTGGAGAAGTCATTGACCCGAGATCGTTTCCCCACGTTTGGGCATTTGGGCAGCCAAAGGCTGTCCAGTTGGGCTGTGGAGACTTCCGCAGTGGGCAAGCACTGATGCCACTGAAGAAATTCTCCCGGATAATCAAGGACACACCAGCCCCATTTGACAAAAACAAGAGAGCACAAATTGTCCTCCTCTCGAAAGTGTGCCCGTGGGAGAACAGATCTAAGCCTTGTGCTGAGACGGAAAAAGAAGTTTACCTGAAGAGGTTGGGAGCCCATACAATTGCTAAGTTCTTAGCGGGCATGTTTGTGATGGAGCAGCTCCCAGCGAGACAAGCCAAGTGTCTCATGAGGTACTCCAGCGTCCTGGAAAGCAAGAGCCAAACCTTCAGCACCACTGAGCACGCCGTGCTCACATTCACCAAACAAACCTCACTTCATGCCACTGCTTGTTCTTGCTACTAGCAAGTAGATCAAGCTTTCCCAAGTGCCACGCTGCAGCACCAAGCCCCAGCACAGCACAGCTGCAGCCATCAGCTGCACCAGCCGTGCCCCCGTGCCCAGGAGCTGACCCAATCCATTCACCCCACGCAGCCATCCACCACTTCAACACACACAGGCATCACGTTGCCAGTGTGACACAAAGCCTGCCATCGCATCATCGCCCTCTGAAGTGCAGCAGGGCTGAGCTCCCCAGACTGAGGGCAGCAGTTTTCTGACCTGTAGTGAGGCGCGGGCAGCTGCTGGATGACCTCCTGCATGCTGAGCAACCGCTCCTCATCGGTACCAGCACAAACAGCGTCCTGGAAGAAAGCAGAAAAAGATTGAGACACACATCATGCGAGTCAAGCGTATGGGGCTAACAGAAAAAGGGCCTCCGAGCTGCAGAGGGCACTGCTGCTCCCATCTCCCACATTTCCAATGGCAGGATGCACACACCAGGTGTTATGTGCACGCGGTGTGCAGGAAGCACGAGCTGCTTGTTGTACAGAGACACTCACTGGATGTCCATCAAAACCCCAACTTCAACAGAAAAAAGACCAAAAAAAGGTGCGCAGGCGTGTGTGTGGATGGAAAAGGCCACGACGAGGGACATGAAGGCCATTGCCTTGTGCTTACCGAGAACTTGCCATGCAGCTGCTCGGGCAGCAGAGGGCTCGGCAGCTCCCTGAAGTACATCTTGCACAGGGAGCTCACGCTGTGAATGTCCCGGACGGTGAGCTCCGGAATCTGCTCCGACTCAAAGTCATGGCTGGAGAGAAGGACACAAAAACAGAGGGCTTGGAGAAAGAGGAAAACAACTCCAAAGCAAGACAACATACAGTCCAGAAGCACTCTTACCGCAGCTTCTGGATCTTGGACGCCACGCCGGACAGGCGGTAGATCCCCTGCACCACGCCGTGCTGCTCGATGAACTCAGCGCAGCTCTGCAGGACCTGGGGGACTACAGAACAAGGGCCAGCGCTTAGCTGAGCTCCTGATTCAAGTCCTGCTTCAGCCGCTGCCCCTGTCACATCCCATCCACTAAGCCCAGCCAGGCTACTGCTTGCCTCCTCCTCACAGGAGAAAGAAGGCTGTCGCACCCGTCGCAGACAGGCAGGAGAAAGGGACAAATCTGGACACGGACGTGTTCTTGGCTTTCAAGAAATGCCAGGACCTGCCAAGCAGCCTGCAGAAAGTAATTCTGGGGAAGCCAGAGACACTGCCACAAGTCCCATCACAGCTCCCACCGCAATGGAGGCGTGAGACCTCATGTCCAGAAGAGCTAGGAAACTGACGCAGGACACTCTCTTGGGCCAAAAGGCTTCCTTTGTTTTCAGGCTAGCGTGGCATTGGCTTACACCTTTGGCTTTAAGCAAATACAAGTGTGCCGGCCTCCTATGAGCATTAGCCTCAGCTTCCCTTTCAGCCATCAACTCCCATTTCACGTTTCTCCACCGCTATCAGCCTGCCCCTTGCTGGACACGATCTCCCATTCATCTTTACATGCCCAAAAGAGGGAGGAAGCTCTCAGGAATGGGCTGTTCCTTACCATCACGGCCAGAGTGGAGAAGATGCTCTCCCAGGTCACAGCCAAACACCCCTTCCTTCTCCTTCTCCTTCTCCTTCTCCTTCTCCTTCTCCTTCTCCTTCTCCAGCTCCCGCTGCTTCGGTTCCTTTGGGCGGGCCTTCACGAAGGAACGAAGGAAGCTGAGGAGCTTGCCACGCTTCTTTGGCACTGCACAACAAAAGGAAGAAACCAGTTCATTTCAGGTTGGGCTCACTGGGACCAGGCTGAGCGGAAACACATTCTACAGAGCGCGTCAAAGCGGCAAGAACATTGCCAACACTGCATTCTACAAGGATTCGAGCATTTGCCCAAGCCCTCATTCTCACTGCCTACAAAACAGCAGCCCTACGCCCCGTGGGATGCAGGAAGGATCGTCAACACAGAGGAGAACGTGGGATGGATAAAGGAGGTATTCAACACAGAACACACCCAGAAAAAGACTCCATGTGACTTCCCCGCGCCATCACATGTAACAT
Organism: Gallus gallus; assembly: GCF_016699485.2. Taxonomy (NCBI): domain Eukaryota; kingdom Metazoa; phylum Chordata; class Aves; order Galliformes; family Phasianidae; genus Gallus; species Gallus gallus. Next base: position 79,448,984 of record NC_052572.1, on the reverse strand, counting down.
CCGTACCTGGCTTTGGTGCTGAATTGACGAGGGCCTCAGGAAGTTTTCCGTTAATGAGCTCCACGCACTCACCAGGAAAAAACCCAACCTGGAACAAGAACAAAAAGAGGGATGGAATACTGAATGCAGCGTTTATCAGGCCTCAACTGTTAAACCAAGACAGATTGGCCTGCAGAAAAGTAACCCTCATTCAACATTTGCAGCCAGAAGACCTACAAAAACAATACTTGGTTCCAGAGAAGATGGCTCTGTCCTCCGTGCTTGTACAATGGACAGAGGTGGTCAACTTCTGACTGCGTATGGAGCACGAGAGGCTCTTGCTTCTAAGTCAAATGAGGAGATAGTTTCCTACCCAAGCCCAGAGCCAAAGGGAAAGTCCTCTGACAGCGACACAGGGAAGCTGTTGATGTCCAGAAGCCACCCTGTGCAGGACGAGCAGCTCTAAGCTGACGTTCCTGACTTGACTGCAGTTGCGCCCACGAGTCTGAAGCTTGTGCCTACCTGAAAGCCATGCTTGCCTCTCCACCAGGGGCTTTGCTCCTTTGCTGGCATAGCAGTAATGCACACCAGGTCTCCCACCTGCAAGACATTGCAACATCAATCCCAGCGTCAGCACAACTGGGAGGAAAGCACAGCTGAGATGGCACCCTTCTTCTGCACTGCCAAAGAGCGCACAGCTTGAGAGCAATTGCACCGGGGCAGCTCTTCAGGCATTTCCCGTGGGAAAGCTGGGCTTGGAGGTACAAGAGCCACTGCCTTACACACCACACAGAATACAGTGCAAGCATGCCAAATGAAACCATCTTTTAGACATGGCTGAACTCCTCCCTGCATCCAACCCAGTGCAAGTCCTATCTGGACCTGCATCTTCTGGGCTTCGCCTCACAAGGCATTCTGAAGGTGTCTGAGAATATTCCTGATGCATTCACACGGTATACTCTTCTGGCCGTGACAACAAGGAACGCCTTCTTTATCTGCTTACCTCCAAGGAGAGCTCATCCGCTGCCTGGGCAATGTATCTCTTAATAACATGGCCAGCAGCAATAGCTGGAATATTAAGAGATAACTCCTCCTGGACCAGCAAGGGCTTCCCCTGGTTCTCAGGCTGAAACAGAGAGCACAGGCCATGGTGAGGAGCTGAGGACAAACAAGGAAGATTTCAGGGTGCCATCTCGATGCCACTAGCAAGGAAATGAAGCTTTTAAGGCAGCTCTTCAGAGACACCGAGAGAGCCGGAAGGATGCTCTCTCTCTTGAAAAGCAGGAGAGCACACCGGTGGCTCATTCTGCTGGCCCAAGTCAGGGAACAGAGACCAAGCAGAGCTTCACACTGTACCTCCGTCAACGCCCGGTCAGGCCCACGGCTGATCTCGCTGCTCGCGATGCCCATCACAGCAGGCGCGACAAGCTGCAACAGAAAAGAAACACATTTCCTGTGCTCATACAGCACTGGATCAAGAGACTTCTTCAAAACTACTTCTAGAAACAACCACTGTGCAGTCTATTCAAACGGGACAGCCGTTGCAATACGCAGCATTGGACCAAGTCGCTGTCCCTCTGCTAGCAGATGGGGACTCTGGCACAAAGCAGCAGATGCATTTGCCCGCAGCACGCTGAGAGTGCAGTAGCAGGCCAGGGAGAGGTGTCACTGCTGGGGCTGGAGCTGCTCCCCAACCCCCAGCTCCCAGCAGCAGCCTCACCACCAGCGCCGGCCGCAGCCTTGCCCACGCATTTCCTCTGCCTGCATCTCTGCTGTGCTCCCTACCGCTGTCGGCCACACTCACACAGCCAAAGCATGCATGCCTGTGCCCCTGGCTCACGTTGTGCAGCTCTGCACAGAGTGGGACTAGGGCTCTTTGCCTAAGGGATTGCCTTCCTTCACACTAGCTGCTCCCAGCACTACAGGCAGCATACTGCTGAGGGTTGAGCTGGAGAGGAAGTGGAGAAATCCCACACGTGACCAGAGCTGCATTTCAGCTGGACGAGGCTGTGTTACTACACACGGTGTGACTAAACACGGGCTGCTGAACCATGTGGCAATACAAAACATGGCACGTACCTGGCAAGAGATCAGAACAAGGGAGAAGAAGATCCTCGAACCCGCAGCCGTTCCTTGTCACTTTGCTCTGATCTTCCACGAGCAAAAGCTGCACCAAGGGAGCAGGCGGAGGGTGGAAAGGGGAGGGAGAAAGAGCAGGTCAGTGAGCTTGCACAATTGAGCAAAGGAAAGAACCAGGGAAGAACTGTGGGACAAATGCCATCTTGATGGATGGCTTTGGAAGTGATGGCCTGGGGGAAAATGGCCTCTGACAGTCCAGCCTAAGCAATATGATCCTAGGAGCTCTGCCAGCCAGCACTTCTCAAGCCCTCGCTGCCCAGCCGTCTATCCCACACCGTCTCAGCTTACCTACAAGGCGCTGCACAAGACGGGATGAAGACAAACGGACTCAATAGATGCACAAGTGCAACAAGCCACGTACTCACGCCGAGCTCAAGCGCTCCAATGAAGGGAAGCAGCACGCGCTGCTCCTCCCCTCATTCTAGCCGCTTATGACATCACTAAGGGCCACCCGGCTGCTCCACCATGGACGGACAAGGTGGGGAGGCAAGACCACGTCACAAGACCACAGGATTCCAAAAGGGCACCCCAGCGTTCGAGAAATCAGTGCGTGGTTGGAATTCCATCCCAGCCAAATCCTGGAGAAGCTGGCATGGGGTTGTCGGGACCAAAGTGCAGGACCCGGCGCTTGGTGCTGTTGAGCCTCTTGCTGGGCCTATGGCAAATCCACACTAGGGTCCTTCTCTGCACCCAAGGGCGGCTTAGAGCAGACATCTCTTGCACCTGGATGGAAATAAAGGAAGAGAAACACAGCACTACTACCAGACTGCTTTGCCAATTTCTTTCCCGAGCGCATTTTTGCCTTTTGGCTTCCATGACGTCCTCATTGCCTCCTCCTTTTCTTTGGGGGGAAGCTGCCCCCAGTGCCTGAGCTTCACAAGACAGCGTGAAACATGACACTAAGACAAACGCTTGCCCTGGGTGCAGGGTGGCTGTGCTTTGCCAGGCATATAAAGGAGGGTGGAAACGCCACGTGGCAGCCCCAAGCCTTGGGGGTCTTGCCAAGTCTGCATTCAGTCACTGTGGCCACAGCTGCTGCCTCACTGCCAGAACGTATCCGAGGATACAGATGGACGCAGGCACTCCTGCTCCTTCTGCAAAGCCCTCCTCTGCACAGCCCGTTAGCTGCTGCTCACTGCTACGCCAACCGGGCTCCCCTTGACAGCAGCCCTGGGATAAACACGCCTGTACTCTTCCGTGCAGCAGCGAGCTCCAGGGATGAAGCAGCAGACAGGAAACCAACAGAGTCTACTGCTGCTGAATCCACCGGCTCCTTCTGCCCACCAAGAGTAATACCTTGGGACAGAACACAAGGGGGGATAAGAGCTTCCGCTCGCACACGGACAAAGGGAATCAAAACAGCTCCTTCGAGACGCACTCATAGGGTAAGCCCAGCCTCAGAGACACAAATGCATCTGGTTCCAGTAAATATGATGGCACCTTGGTGATGAAACGCTGTTCTGTTGCTCGGAGAGCACAAAGCATGCTGTGTTGACACGCACAGCAGCGCGATGCCCAAGCTGAGCACGCAAACCTCCCCAGCACCCCTGGCCAATGCTGCCAGGGAAATGCAGATCCTGCAGCCCCACACGTCTCACTGCACGGACTCTGGGGGGCTGTCTTAGTCTCAGGTGGGATCCATTTTTCTTCAGTCTCTCTTATGATGCTACAACAGTGAGAACACTCTGATATTTATAATTTCTGAGAAGCAGACCTGTACAGAGCCAAGGCCGTTCTCAGCAAAGCTCTCAAGAACGAGCTGGGAGGAAACCAAATGAGGACAGCTGACGTCAAAGGGCCAAAGGGATATTCCATATCATATGACATCAAGTGGAATGGGTTTTGGATGGGGTGGTAGTTCATCTGAGTCTCTTCTTCTGCTTGGCCATTGCTTGGGAGGTGCTGAGCCACTGCTTCTACATCACTCGTTAGATACACTCAATGATAGATAGATAGATAGATAGATAGACAGTCAGATAGATAGATAGATAGATAGATATTCATTACTTCTGTCCTTTCCTCTACCTTTGGAAAGAGATTTCTCTCAACACATGAGTTCTACCTTCTTTTTCTTCCCCCACAGTTCTCTCCCCCATCCCACCGGGAAGGGGGGAGTAAGCAAAGGACGCTGTGGTGCTGAACACCCACCGGCTTCAACCACAAGACGGCCGAGTGGCAATGGCAGCAGACGTGAAGTGCACTGTGGTCACTTGGAAATGAATGTGGTCTTGACGTACACAAGCACACTGTTTCACTTTCCAGAAAACAACCTATGCTGTCAATGAAACATGGCCCTCACTAGGAACATTTGCAAGGATGCCTTCAATGACCGAGGGCATCGCACACCATGAACGTCACCCTGCTGACACAATGGCATTGCAAACACAGCAGCAACCCCTGGCACCGATACCTCCGGGTACAACAAGGACAGGGCACTGGGCTGCTTTGGATGCAGTTTCAGCACAGATCTGAGGTCTTCGTGGAAAGCGCCTTGCAGAGCGCATCGTGTCCTGCACCAGGCAGAGCGCTGCGCACCTCTCATCTTTCCAAACTTTGGGGTTTTGAAGCTGCACATTGTTTCTTGGGAGTTTGTCCCCCACAACTCCAGAGCACTTTCAGCTGCTTCCTGGTGATTCACGGCTTGCACAGTGACAAACACAACAAAGAGAGGAGGAAAGAAAGAAGCAAAGGCCATGGCTATGCACAGAAGCGTCCGGGAATAATTCAGCTCCAGAATGAAACCTGCACAAGTCAACTCAACAGATTCCAAGGAATTCGTTGACATCTGACACAATTTGCAACGCCAGAAGCACTGCCACGCCAACAGCACCGTATTGGGAAAGCAGCACGTCCAAATCAGCCCCCTTGCCCTGCTCTACCCGCTCAGCCCAACGCAGAAATCAAATACACAAACTCTCTTGCTTTGGCTCACGACAGCCATCAAGCCCATGCTTTAGTGACACAGAGAACTCCATCTCCAGCTACTCCGTGTCTCGCTCACCACAAGCTCGGCTGGGAGCTGTCGCTCAGCCTGACACCACAAGCAGAAAAGAAGCACACATAAGCAGATGCTCTTATCCACACGTGCAAATCTGGGGGCGAGGAATAAAAGGCTCACTGGGCCACGGGCAAAGCAGGGAGCAGATAGGCAGGAAACAGGAAGGAGCTGAAGACCAGCTCTCCTACACCAAAGACAGGGAGAGCTGAGTCAGCACCACGAGAGGACTTACGACACAGCTTGAGAGCTTACAGAGACCTGAGGTTGCCAAAAGAGGCTGCCAGGGTAACTCTCACCAGTCTTTTGCAGGGCTGTTACAGATGCTTCTTATGCTGACTTCCATAGCCCTGTGTCATTGGTAGAAAGCACATGTGAGAAATGCTCAATTGGTCTGGGTAACGCTTCTATGCTTCCACGGTTAGGACTGAAACAAAAGGAAAAAAAAAAACATGAAACCCTATGACATTTGCCTCTCTACTGCTGCTGTCAGCGTGACATCTAAGATGAGCATTACGCGTCCCTGCACCCGACTGAAGATTCATCCAAGTCTGTGTTCCACACAGCTCCATCCCAGTGCCAAAAAGAAACCCGTACAGAGATGTTTAGATGATTCTTTGTGCAGATACAAGTGCAGGTGCATGTGCATTCTCTACAGCAAGACATAGCAATTTCTCAAGCAGTACGACGGAAGGTCAGTGGAAACGAAATATAGGATGAACTCTTTTCATATAAAAAATCCTTGCTAAACCTCTCCCCAGCAAAAAGGAAGCCTGCTGGGCATTGTTAGCAGCAGTTCCCAGAACATCTTGCACCACAAAATGCAGCACGCTCCTTTTTTTCACAGGCCCCTCGTTTCTCTAAGCAGCGTCAAATACCCTCCACTTCAAATACACCCATCAGATAATGAACAGAGCTCAGAAGGGGTTAGGAGTAGAGCGACACACAGCTCCGCTTCGCGCTGAGGGCAGTTTTGGCCCTCCGAGCTTGCCGTAGCCACCCTGCGCTCTGGCGCCGGCGGACCGGAAGTACTCGTAGTCACTATGGCGGCCGCCTGCGGGGGGTTTGAGCTGCGAGGCTGTGGGGAACGGTGCCTTTTGAGAACGGTGTTTTTCTGAGCGTTTTATCTTCACCGGGTGGTTTTCTTCCTCGATGTGTTGAATGAACGGCGATGGAGAGCCCACAGAATTCCAGCCTCCCCCGAAGCCCGTCATTATTGACAAGCAGAAGCAGAGAGAGGAGAGGAGGTAGAAGGGGTAGGCCGCGGTGGGGGCCGCCCTCAGATTCCTCAGGGCTCTGAGGCATTGGTACTCGAAAAGTGCGTGTCGGAAGGTGACAGAGACACGGGCCCTGCCTCTGCCTTTGCCTCACATCTCGAGGTCAGCTGGGAGCTGAGTGCACGTATTTCTGTTTGTGAAATGGAATTCCTCTTGTGCTAAGCATTTTTCATGTCTCCGCAACCCACCTGCATTGCTTTAAGCGGCGGAGTGTTTAAAGTGGCGGTGCTGCCTCTGAGAGGAGAGTGACGATGTGATACGTTGCACGCTGGGGGTATTGGTCAACAGTTGGCTGCACGTACCCAGCAGTGTGCCCAGGTGGCCAAGAATGCCAGCAGCATCCTGGCCTGTGTCAGAAATAGTGCAGTCAGAAGGACTGGTGAAGCGATCTGCCGGCTGTTCTCAGCACTGGTGAAACTGAACGTCCAGTACTGTGCTCAGTTTTGGGCCCCTCACTGCAAGAAAGGCACTGGGGCTCTTGATCATGTCCAGAGAGGGGCAACAGAGTGGTGAAGGATCTGGGGCACAATAGTATGGGAGTATCTGAAGGAGCAGGGAGCAGGGAGTGTTCAGTCTGGAGCAGATTCAAAGGAAACCTCATTTCTCTGCACCACTACCTGAAAGGAGATTGTGGCTGCATGGGAGTTGGCTCTTTCTCCCCCTCCTCTTAGTAGCAGGAGGACAAGAGGTGATGGCCTTCAGTTGTGCCAGGGGAGGTTCAGGTTGGATACTAGGAAAAATGTCCTCTCAAAATGCCCAGGCAGGTGGTGGAATTGTTGTCCCTGGAGGTGTTCAAGCCATTCCCTGGCTCTGAGGCCAAGTCTCCATGCTGCCTGAAACACAGTGACCCCATGCAAATAACCTGTTGGTAGTGGCCCTCTGGCCAGTACTGTGTCAGGAAGTGTGCCTTCAACTTAGCTGCCAGACAGTTGAACTCCAGAGCATAAGGAGATTTCTATGGCACGGTATAATTCATCGGAGCAGAAAAGAGTTTTAAGAGTCCCCTTAAGCTTTGCCAACACAAGATAACCACTTGAA
>NC_052572.1:79375407-79441356 GCF_016699485.2 Gallus gallus | reverse complement strand
GTGATGTGCAGAACAGTTGAAAATGTGTTTGTGTTGGGTATCTTCTGACAGTTTGCCACTCTTTTTTCTGGAGTGAAGTCATGAATTCGTTTACCCCAGAGTAAGTAGTACTGCGGGTCATGCATTAAACTCTTTGGATCTGTTCAGCAGCTTATTAGTGTGACTTATCTGTGTTTGAGACTGCCGTTGTGCAGCCCCTACTGGTGCTGTCTTTCAAAGCAGGTGATCATCTGCAGGCTGCCTATCGGGAATGTCCTCTAAACCATGCCCAGAAATTGTATGGGAGAGTACTCACAAAGGGCTGGGCGAGAAGCAGGACAGGAACTATTTTAATGCGGAAGTACAGTTGATGAGGTTTTGATGTTTGTGCCATCCTACAGTCTAACTTTCCTAGCAGCTCATGCAGTCAAAAGGAAGTGTCCTGCCAAGCACTCCAGAGAAGTATGCAGTAGTCGTGGGCTTTGCGACTGCTTTCTGACTGGTGACTGCTAAGATCACGTACTGTGTCTGTGTGGGTGAACTACCTTGAGGTTAACAGTTACCTTGACATTAACCATTCTGTGTTGAGGGGGAGACCAGCCATGTTCTTACGCTGGGCTTAAGTCTTTTTAAATAGTCATTTCTACAGTGATAACAGGTAACTGAAGACAACTCTTGCTAACGAATAATACCGAGGTCAAGTACAAAAGAATCTTTTTGTTGCTATGGATCAAGGCTATCAACCTTACCTGTGTTATGAGGCTGGTGGCGTTTAATCTTATGTAGCATATGTTAGCACATTGTTAATGAATTGGAAGGGTAACATGCTCTTTATTTCCTTGGGGGGTGATGTGTGTATGTATGAGGGTACAGCTCATAGGCACATGTAAAATTAATCTACTTCAAAATATTATTTATGATCCATAGTTTTTTAGTGACTAATTGGCAGTAAGCTTGGAGAGAATAAATCCTGTTTTTTGAGTACTGAGATTGGATGGACATGGTATCTTTTAAGTTTAAAAAGGAGGTTCTAACGCACCCTCAGCCATCAGATATGCATGTTCTGTTTCTCCATTACTGCAGCTGCTCTCCAAGGTTCTCCTTTGGGATGAGACTGTACAGGAAGACACAGTCTGTGGTTTGGGACTGAGCAAGCTGCTGAATCGTTACCTTCTTCTGAACCTCTTCAACACACCACCAGGGCCAGAAAACATAGAGAAGTGTAAAGAGGTATAAGGTCTTATTTCCATCGGGACAGATGTAGTCTGAAGTGTAATTATTTAACATTTAAAGTTGTTTTTTTGTTTGTTTGTTTGTTTTTTAATGACCTTGGTGTATAAAAGAATTTCAAAGCAAGCATTGGTTCCTAGGCTTTTAGGAATAACTGCTTAAAATGATGGTTTTGTTTTTTGAAGAGTAAACACTGCCAATAATAACTGAACTAGCCAAAAGGAGACGTCTGTCAGAAGTGGTGTGACTTAGTGTTATTGAAAGCCTTTTTTTTTCTTTCTATTTTTTCTTTCAAAATACTCTCTGGGTGAACAGGTGGTTGCATGCTTCCCAGAAAGGTGGTTCCAAAATGTTGGAAGTGGGTCAACTCTCCCCGAGTCAGTGAACTTCTGCCAGCATTTGGTTCAGTGAGCACATATGCTTCACAGGAATAACCACAGGTAATAAGCAACATGTTCTTTGGGATGCAGCACTTCCTCATATTCTTTATGTTCATATTTCTTTTAGGGACGTGGTTCAACGGGCATGGTGGTGATGGGTTGACAGTTGGACTAGATGATCTTTGTGTTTTTTTCCAACCTTAATGATTCTATGATTCTTAAATTCCTCAAGCCTCATGCATTTAACACTTTCAGTGATGTACTTCCAACATCTACGTACAACTAAAGATGCAATTCATAATGTAAAATGGATCGCTTTTGCAGTACTAGTTCAGGCTAGTTTGAGGCTCTAGACGTTGGGTGCAGTTAGTGGTCAGTGTAGCTCAAGGCACGTTTTAGCTTTATTGATTTTGAAGTCAGGTGTGAATGTGTTGCTATATCAACTTGTTTTTGCAATAGTGATGAAACTGAAGAAGTTGTTCTCCTGTTGGTGAAAGTCAAGGCTCTGCGTATTGCTGAAGAGCTCACTGAAGAGTGCAAACGGGAACATCTTAAATCTGTGATAGGGAAATAAAAATTTCTTTGAAGCAGCAGTTCTTTTACTCAAGCAAGCCTGATGCTCATTCTAAAAAAGTGGTCATGTTTAATGATTGGACTGCCTACGGTTGTTTTACTGTGAAATATATATATATATTTTTTTCCAACTGTCTTCTGATGCCATCTACTCCTAGATAGAATCACAACCGTCAGTGTAAAGTGCAGGTGTTCTGAAATATATGACGAAGCCTCATTGCTTTGTTCTTTTGGGAAGGATGACTGCAGTGAGTGCCTGTAACGTTACCACTGCTGGTGAGCAGACAACTTCACAAGCTGTTTTCAGTACCACACCAAATCACTCTGACTCGGGAGTCACTGAACTCTAACTTCTTTTCCACTTAATGAGATAACTCTACCAAACTCACAGTGAGTTCTTCATAGCTATTTGATCCCGACACAGAAGCAGGAATTCTGTGTGCAGTGAGAAGTCTGATCTGTGAACATCTACTGATGGTAAACGGCTGTTCAGGAAGGTAAGAAGTTGCACAGGAGAACGTCTTAACTACGCTTACTCTTCTCCAGAGTATGATTTGTAGTGGAGCTTTGTACTTGAGATACAGACGGGACTTTGTGCGCAGACCTGGAGTTGTCACCCACCCTCATTTATCAGACGAGCAGAACAACAACTCCATTTACCTTCTAGTAATTGGCTCTCTAAGGACATTTCACTTCTGCTTCCCTGTAAGACCCATTAAACCTCATTTTGTTGTACCCGTGTTAGATTTCTTATGTTGTGTAACTTCGTATATGTGCAGTAAATATTACTGCTGCAGAATAAAAAGGATGTTTTACTATGGAAACAGCAGTGCGTCACAAATTCTGCTAAGTTTGCAATTGCCTGCTTCTCTAAAATGTTATGTATGGGTCTTCCATTTAACTCTTGGAGGCTTTTATTCCCTATGGTTTTTCTGTTGTTTTTTATTACAGAATATGTATTTTTGTAAACTATTTTAATTGTAAGTAGCATTCATCAGTGTGATAGACAACAATGACTTTTAAAATAAAAGCAAAACCATTATTTTGAAAAGTAAAGATGTCTTTGTGTTAATGAGACTTTTAACGCTTTCAAGTCTCCAACATGGCAGGAATGTTATGTGAAGTATGGAAAAAAACTGTGGCACTGCTGGCGCTTCATTATCTGCAGGATTTAGGAGTTCTGTTGTAAGTAATTGTGCACTTCTACTTTCCTGAGTGCAAAGAAAATACAACTGATAAGTAATCGGCTGAAGCATGTGATCTCCGTGCTTGCTTTTGTCTCCTCTGCTTCCTTATTCATGTTGAAAGTTGCTCCCAAAGAAATTAGTCTTGTGCTGCTATGAAATTGGAATAGGTTCTATCACGCTTTACCTCTGTAGAGGCTTCCTCCAGTGGCTGCAGACGTCACTTGTCATGACTGGTAAGCAGGGGAAGGCGATTTTTACTGGAGCTCAGAAGCCCCATCCCAGTTGAGTATCTTTGAGAACCTGCTGTGCCACTTTGTGGTGAACCTTGCACCCATTCACACAATCTGACTGGAGTAACAGCTAATCTGGCTTCATTCTTTCAGGCTGCTTTCAAAACGTTGGTATTACTGCTTTGTTGTCAGGTTACTATTGGTGCTTTATCAGATGTCATTTCAAAAGTGCCTTTACAGGACAGCTAAGCAGCACTTACACTCAAATTGTCCAGCTGGGCTTCTGTACATCTGCTTCCCTGCCATAGCCCCCTTCTGAACCTACTGAGTGAAGCATTTTCACAATTGGCCCCTGTCTACTTGGCAAAGGCAGAAGAAACAGTTATTTGGAAGTGACAACACAATAACTGCAAACCCCTTCTGTTAGCTGTGATTTAGAAGGGAAGGCAGAAGCAGGGCTGAACACACTGTAACACTGTTTTCAGGAATGGACAGTTTAACATTCAGACAAGAACTGCTGAAATTTCACTGTCTTTTATTTGCATACGAAACTTGAAAACTGACAATTCTTACACTGAACTCAAAGCTGTTACTTGTTCAGCTCTTCACTCGCTTCCCTCCGTATTTATTCCTCTATTTTTGAAGTATCATACTCTGGCAGCATATCAAATTCCAGCCAGGGCTGCTTCCACTTCTGCGCTTCCTTCATTTTTTTCTCGGGTAGCTCAAATTTTATTCCTTTAATGTTGTATTTCGGCCTCTCCCACCATTTTGACCATGGTTGAGGTTTCATTCTGACCTGCAGCTAGAGGGAAAGATTAAAAAAAAAAAGAAAAATGGTATTAAAAGGTCAGAAGGTCAGAATTCTGACTGTGAAGCAAAGCAATGAGACAAGTGCTGCTTTAAGAGAAGAAAACAGCCCGATCTGTCAGCAAACTAAGGGACTACTGGACACCAGTGGGAGAAAAAGGATTTGGGGGCTGTGTGGCTGTTATGTTTGTTCATATACCCAAATAACACTGATTTATTACACCGTCCTTAAGTTGATATGCTGTTAACTCTCTTCTACGCTTCTAACTCTGTTACTTACTAAGGAAAGAAGAATAGGACAGCAGCCGTTCCTCCTTTTCCCTGTAAGCTAAGTTGGATAGCATTCTTTTACCAGTCTGCCAGACCTTCTGAGATGCAGATCTCGCTAACTGCTCCTTCCACCCCCCACATCAGTAGCATTAAGTTTCCATAGCGCTGGCTGTTCTGTCTGCACAGTGTAATACAGAGGAATCTGCAGGCTGTTACTCCTTGCACGTCTCCTAAGTTACCTACTTTGGTTATGAATGTTCTTTCCCAACAGGAGTAGCATTAAGGTACCAGATTTTACATGCTTGTATCACCTTGATAACTACCACAACTAAAAGCTGTTTCACAGCCTTCCAGGCCATTGTAGAATGGCCACTTGGAAGAGACTCACGAGGATCATAGGAGTTCAACCCCTGCCTCCACATAAAACCAACCCCTGCCTCCACATAAAACCAGCCACACTATGTCTGAGAGTGGTGTCCAAATGCTCCTTGAACTCTGGCATATTTTGTGCACGGTCAACCTCTGGTGCAGAAGCTTTTCCACCCTGACCCTTCCCTGATGCAGTCCTCCATCTGGCTCTGAAATGGAGCCCTGCAGAAACCCCAGGTGACTGCTCACCATCCTGATATAATCCCGGTATCAGTCAGAAAGTTAACTAAATTATCGCCTACGTTCCCACTAAAAAATTAAACTCCTGCCTTGTTTACAGGAATTTCTTCATGGTCTAAATGAGACACAGATGAAAAAAACACTTTTTTCATCACTTGATAGTAAAAGATAATAATTTTTTTCCTGGGAATGGCTTGAACACCTCCAGGGACAACAATTCCACCACCTGCCTGGGCATTCCGAGAGGACATTTCTCCTAGTATCCAACCTGAACCTCCCCTGGCACAACTGAAGGCCATCACCTCTTGTCCTCCTGCTGCTCCCCCGGAGGAGAAGCTGACTCCCACGCAGCCACAACCTCCTTTCAGGTAGTGGTGCAGAGAAATGAGGTTTCCTTTGAATCTCCTCCAGACTGAACAATCCCTGCTCCTTCAGGCACTCCCATGATATTGTGCCCCAGCTCCTTCACCACTCTGTTGCCCTTCTCTGGACGCGACCCAGAGCCCCAGTGCCTTTCTTGCAGTGAGGGGCCCAAAACTGAGCACAGTACTGGACATGCAGTTCCACCAGTGCTGAGAACAGCAGGCAGATCGCTTCACCAGTCCTTCTGACTGCACTATTTCTGACACAGGCCAGGATGCTGCTGGCATTCTTGGCCACCTGGGCACACTGCTGGGTACGTGCAGCCAACTGTTGACCAATACCCCCAGTGTGCAACATATCACATCGTCACTCTCCTCTCAGAGGCAGCACCACCACTTTAAACACTCCGCTGCTTAAAGCAATGCAGGTGGGTTTTGGAGACATGAAAAATGCTTAGCACAAGAGGAATTCCATTTCACAAACAGAAATACGTGCACTCAGCTCCCAGCTGACCTCGAGATGTGAGGCAGAGGCAGAGGCAGGGCCCGTGTCTCTGTCACCTTCCGACACGCACTTTTCGAGTACCAATGCCTCAGAGCCCTGAGGAATCTGAGGGCGGCCCCCACTGCGGCCTACCCCTTCTACCTCCTCTCCTCTCTCTGCTTCTGCTTGTCAATAATGACAGGCTTCGAGGGAGGCTGGAATTTTGAGGGCTCTCCTTCGCCGTTCATTCGACACATCGAGGAAGAAAACCACCCGCTGAAGATAAAACGCTCAGAAAAACACCGTTCTCAAAAGGCACCGTTCCCCACAGCCTCGCAGCTCAAACCCCCTGCAGGCGGCCGCCATAGTGACTACGAGTACTTCCGGTCCGCCGGCGCCAGAGCGCAGGGTGGCTACGGCAAGCTCGGAGGGCCAAAACTGCCCTCAGCGCGAAGCGGAGCTGTGTGTCGCTCTACTCCTAACCCCTTCTGAGCTCTGTTCATGATCTAGGTAACCCGCGGGGATTATCTCATAAAGTATTATAAACCTTCCCAGGGAAGCTCCTAGAGAAGACAAGTGAGTTAGGACAGGTGGGAGAATAGTTTCATGTTAGAGATTTAAGAAAGCAGCATTAAGTACTGAAGGTCTCGAAGTACATTATAGTCTCAGCTGGGTGATGTTATGCCCATGTAGCAAGAGATCTCAGATCAACATCCAAACAGGCAAGAAGGAAGAAGTGCAAGAAAAGCAGGAGTCCATTTCATAACTGAGGGACTCTGATCCTTGAAATCCTTCTGTTACTTGTGGCAGAGTACAAATATGAAGTGTGAAGATGACTCCAAATTTCTGTAGTTCTACTATGGTGATAAATTCAATAGCTCCCCATACACAAGGTACCAACTAAGTCCAATTGGATGTGCTGGTCGGAAATAAAGCACCAGGACGTACCATATCCTCTAATGGAACATATCCTTACTGAAAAGAGAATATCAGATGAGAGAGGTTTCAACATCAATTATTTGGTGCAGTCGTGAGGAGAAAGGCTTCAGGTTTGTTGTGACTCCTTCCGTAGTCTCCGAATATGTGTTTTGTACATTTTCACAAGTTGAGAAACTTTACACCATTCTGAATTAGCAACACACCCACTCCAAACCTGTCCCGTTATGAAGCAAAGCCCCCCAGGATTTATATCTGTTTTGTAAACTGGGTGATTAAATGATGCCAAGTGTGGAACAAACTAAAAGGCTCGTCATTTTGGAAATTGTGCACAGCTGTTGTTAAACGCTTAATATGGAGACAGAGAAGGATTTCACTTCTGAGATGCTTGATGCTGTGTTGCAAAACTGTGTTATATGATGTATGATATATATATGTGCCCTGTGCCTTCACAGTGATGAAAGCAAACTGTGCTTAATTCTATGAGTAACCCTATCTGTTTCCATAAGACACTCTTAGGGGAAACATGAAAACCAACAACAAAAAAGGCATGAAGATCCATGTTATGCTGGGAAGATTCTCCAATTTGTATTTGATACTCTCTACACCAGTTTAGACAGATTTCTGTAGGTATAAATACATATATTGTTATGCATGTACAGGGAGGCAGTGTTGCCAAGTGGATAGAGCTGGAACTGGTCTCAGGGAAATAATGAATCTTTTCTCATTTCTGGCACAGCTTCCTAGTGCGTTCAGTTCTGGGCCCCTCACTAGAAGGGGGACCCTGAAAGCCTGAAGTGTGACCAGAGAAGAGCAAGGAAGCTGTGAGGTTAGTTGTGAAGACCTTCTCCCAGTGAGTGGTCAGCCGCTGGAGCGGGCTGCCCAGGGAGGTGATAGAGTTCCTGTCCCTGCAGGGTGTTCAAGGGACATTAGGATGTTGCAGTGAGGGATGTGGCTTAGTGGGAAGGAAATATTGGTGGTAGGTGGGGGTTTGGACTGGATGATCACGGAGGTCTTTTCCAATGTTGCTGATGCTATGATTGTAGGAAAGGCATCTGCTGGGTGAGTGCTTTGCTGGGTGAGCGTCCCCCTGCTGGAAAGCAGGCAGCTGTGGTCTTTGCAGACAGCCACATGCACAGGGATTGGAGGCTTCTGAACCGGAACCTTGTCTTTCCCGTCTCGTGCCCAATAAGTCACGTTGTTTGAAAGCAGCACCTTCGCGGCAACCTTGATTTCTGCAGCCTTCTCTGAGCTTTGTGCCACGAGAGCTGTGCCGCTTCTCCCTGTGATGTGAGAGGGTCTGGAAGGCCCTGCAAGAAGTCTGGGTAGGTGATGGCAGTGTCTCTTCCTTTCCCCCCCAGTGCTGGACAAAGCGGGGAACGGGAGTGGGGGACATCCGTCCCATAAGTCGTACTGCTTGAGAAATTGCGATTTCTTGCTGTAGAGAATGCACATGCACCCTGCACTTGTATCTGCACAAAGAGTCTTCTAAACATCACTGTCCGTGTTTCTCTTTGGCACTGGGATGGAGCTGTGTGGAAGACAGACTTGGATGAATCTTCAGTCGGGTGCAGATGTCACTCTGACAGATGCAGTAGAGAGGCAAATTTCATCGGGCTGCATGCTTTTCTTTTTTCCTTTTGTTTCAGTCCTAACCAGGGAAGCGTAGAAGCATTACCCAGACAGACTGAGCATTTGTCACCTGGGCTTTCTACAGATGACATAGGCAGTGGAAGTCAGCATCGCAAGCATCCGTGAGAGCCCTGCAAAAGACTGGTGAGAGTTACCCTGGCGGCCTCCTTTGGAAATCTCAGGTCTCTGTAAGCTCTCAAGCTGTGTCGTAAGTCCTCCCGTGGTGCTGACTCAGCTCTCCCTGTCTTTGGTGTAGGAGAGCTGGTCTTGAACTCCTTCCTGTTTCCTGCCTATCATCTGCTCCCTGCTTTGCCCACGGCCCAGTTAGCCTTTTATTCCTCGCCCCCTGATTTGCACGTGTGGATAAGAGCATCTGCTTATGTGCGCTTCTTTTCTGCTTGTGGTGTCAGGCTGAGCGACAGCTCCCAGCCAAGTTTGTGGTTAGCAAGACACGGAGTAGGTGGAGATGGAGTTCTCTGTGTCACTGAAGCATGAGCTTGATGGCTGCCGTGAGCAAAAGCAAGAGAGTTTGTGTGTTTGACACATTGCTGAGCGGGTAGAGCAGGGCAAGGGGGCTGTTTTGGACGTGCTGCTTTCCCAATATGGTGCTGTTGGCGTGGCAGTGCTTCTGGCGTTGCAAATTGTGTCAGATGTCAATGAATTTCTTGGAATCTGTTGAGTTGCCTTGTGCAGGTTTCATTGTGGAGCTGAACCCTTCCTGGCCGCTTGTGTGCATAGCCATGGCCTTTGCTTCTTTCTTGCCTTTTTTTCTTGGTTGCGTTTGGCACTGTGGAAGCCGTGAATTGCCAGGGAAGATCTGGAAGTGCTCTGGAGTTGTGTGTGACAAATTCCCAAGAAACAATGTGCAGCTTCAAAGCTCCAAAGTTTGGAGAGATGAGAGATGCGCTGCCTGGTGCAGGACATGATGCGCTCTGCAAGGCGCTTTCCATGAAGACCTCAGCGCTCAAACTGCATCCAAAGCAACCCAATGCCCCGTGCTTGTTGTACCCGGAGGTATCGGTGCCAGGAGTTGCTGCTGTGTTTGCCATGCCATTGTGTCGGCAGGGTGATGTTCATGGCGTGCGATGCCCTCAGTCACTGAAAGCATCCTTGCAAATGTTCCTAGCGAGGGCCATGTTTCATTGACAGCATAGGTTGTCTTCTGGAAAATGAAAGAGTGGGCTTGTGTACCTTTAGATCATTTTAATTTCCCCCTGACCCCAGCGCACTTCATGTTTCCCTCCCATCCCACTTTCCAGTGAGATGGGGGAGAGAACTGTGGGGGAGCAAAGGGAAGGTAGAACTCATGTGTTGAGAGAAATCTCTTTTCGAATGTAGAGAAAGGGACAGAAGTAATGAATATCGATCTGTCTGTCTGTCTGTCTGTCTGTCTATATCTGTCTACCTCTATATGAATCTATATGAATGTATCTATCGAGTGATGTAGAAGCAGTGGCTCAGCAACTCCCAAGCAATGGCCAATCAGAAGAAGAAAGCAAGATGAACTCTCATCGTGTTGCAACCTCTTTCCACTTGATGTCATCTGGTATGCAGTATCCTTTTGGCCAGTTGACGTCAGCTGTCCTAATTCTGTTTCCTCCCAGCTTCTTGTGCCCTTTCCTGAGAACGGCCTTGGTGCTCTCTCTCTACAACACTGCTTATCAGAAGGAGTAAACATCAGAGTGTTACCAGCGTGGTTTTCCTTGTCAAAGCCAATCATAGCATCATAGCAGACCCCCTGAAGAAAAATGCATCCCACTAAGACAGCCCCCCGGTGTCCACACAGCGAGCCACATCGGGCTCCCGTGGAGCTGCAGACGGCGCATTTCCCTGGCAGCATTGGCCAGGGGTGCTGGGGAGGTTTTGGTGCTCAGCTTGGGCGTGGCGCTGCTTTGCCTGCTTTGTAGGTGTGTGAACAGAAGTGCTTTCCCCCCTTGTGTTCTGTCCCACGGCATTTGCCCCATGGTTGGTAGAAGAAAGAGCTGGTGGATTCAGCAGCAGTAGATTCTGTTGGTTTCCTTGGTTTATCCCAAGGCTGCTGTGAAGGGGAGCCTGGTTGGCGTAGCAGTGAGCAGCAGCTAACGGGCTGTGCAGAGGAGGGCTTTGCAGAAGGAGCAGGAGTGCCTGCGTCCATCTGTATCCTCAGATACGTTCTGGCGGTGAGGCACCAGCTGTGGCCACAGTGACTGAATGCAGACTTGGCCTGGGGCAGCCACGTGGTGCTTCCTAGCCCTACCCTCCTGTATATGCCTGGCAAAGCACAGCCACCCTGCACCCACAGCAAGCGTTTGTCTTACTGTCATGTTTCATGCTGTCTTGTGAAGCTCAGGCACTGGGGGCAGCTTCCCCCCAAGAAAAGGAGGAGGAAATGAGGTCGTCATGGAAGCCTAAAGGCAAAAATGCACTCGGGAAAGAAATTGGCAAAGCAGTCTGGTAGCTGTGCTGTGTTTCTCTTCCTTTATTTCCATCCAGGTGCAAGAGATGGCTGCTCCAAGCCGCCCTTGGGTGCAAAGAAGGACCCTAGTGTGGATTTGCCATAGGTCCAGCAAGAGGCTCAAGAGGACCAAGCGCCGTGTCCTGCACTTTGGTCCCGACAAGCCCATGCCAGCTTCTCCAGGATTTGGCTGGGATAGAATTCCAACCACGCACTGATTTCTCGAACGCTGGGGTGCCCTTTTGGAATCCTGTGGTCTTGTGACGTGGTCTTGCCTCCCCACCTTGTCCGTCCATGGTGGAGCAGCCGGGTGGCCCTTAGTGATGTCATAAGCGGCTAGAATGAGGGGAGGAGCAGCGCGTGCTGCTTCCCTTCATTGGAGCGCTTGAGCTCGGCGTGAGTACGTGGCTTGTTGCACTTGTGCACTGGTTGAGTCTGTTCGTCTTCATCCCATCTTGCGCAGCGCCTTGTAGGTAAGCTGAGACGGTGCAGGATAGACGGGTGGGCAGCGAGGGCTTGAGAAGTGCTGGCTGGCGGAGCTCCTAGGATCATATTGCTTAGGCTGGGCTGTCAGAGGCCATTTTCCCCCAGGCCATCACTTCCAAAGCCATCCATCGAGATGGCATTTGTCCCACGGTTCTTCCCTGGTTCTTCCCTTTGCTCAGTTGTGGAGGCTCACTGACCTGCTGTTTCTCTGTCCCCTCCCTACCCTCTGCCTGCTCCCTTGGTGCAGCTTTTGCTCGTGGAAGATCAGAGCAAAGTGACAAGGAACGGCTGCGGGTTCGAGGATCTTGTTCTCCCTTGTTCTGATCTCTTGCCAGGTACGTGCCATGTTTTGTATTGCCACATAGTTCAGCAGCCCGTGTTTAGTCACACCGTGTGTAGTAACACAGCCTCGTCCAGCTGAAATGCAGCTCTGGTCACTTCCTCTCCAGCTCAACCCTCAACAGGATGCTGCCTGTAGTGCTGGGAGCAGCTAGTGTGAAGGAAGGCAATCCCTTAGGCAAAGAGCCCTAGCCCCACTCTGTGCAGAGCTGCACAACATGAGCCAGGGGCAGAAGCGTGCATGCTTTGGCTGTGTAAGTGTGCCCGACAGCTGTAGGGAGCACAGCGGGCATGCAGGCAGAGGAAATGCGTGGGCAAGGCTGCGGCTGGAGCTGGTGGTGAGGCTGCTGCTGGGAGCCGGGGGCTGGGGAGCAGCTCCAGCCCCAGCAGTGACACCTCTCCCTGGCCTGCTACTGCGCTCTCAGCGTGCTGCGGGCAAATGCATCTGCTGCTTTGTGCCAGAGTCCCCATCTGCTAGCAGAGGGACAGCGACTTGGTCCAATGCTGCGTATTCAAATGGCTGTCCCGTTTGAATAGACTGCACACAGTTGTTGTTTCTAGAAGTAGTTCTGAAGAAGTCTCTTGATCCAGTGCTGTGTGAGCACAGGAAATGTGTTTCTTTTCTGTTGCAGCTTGTTGCGCCTGCTGTGATGGGCATCGCGAGCAGCGAGATCAGCCGTGGGCCTGACCGGGCGTTGACAGAGGTACAGTGTGAAGCTCTGCTTGGTCTCTGTTCCCTGACTTGAGCCAGCAGAATGAGCCACAGTTGTGCTCTCCTGCTTTTCAAGAGAGAGAGCATCCTTCCGGCTCTCTTGGTGTCCCTGAAGAGCTGCCTTAAAAGCTTCATTGCCTTGCTAGTGGCATGTAGATGGCACCCTGAAATCCTCCTGTTTGTCCTCAGCTCCTCACCATGGCCTGTACTCTCTGTTTCAGCCTGAGAACCAGGGTAAGCCCTTGCTGGTCCGTGAGGAGTTATCTCTTAATATTCCAGCTATTGCTGCTGGCCATGTTATTAAGAGATACGTTGCCCAGGCAGCGGATGAGCTCTCCTTGGAGGTAAGCAGTTAAAGAAGGCGTTCCTTGTTGTCACGGACAGAAGAGTATAACGTGTGAATGCATCAGGAATATTCTCAGATACCTTCAGAATGCCTTGTGAGGTGAAGCCCAGAAGATGCAGGTCCAGATACGACTTGCACTGGGTTGGATGCAGGGAAAAGTTCAGCCATGTCTAAAAGATGCCTTCCTTTGGCATGCTTGCACTGTATTCTGTATGGTGTGTAAGGCAGTGGCTCTTAAACCTCAAAGCCCAGCTTTCCCACGGGAAATGCCTGAAGAGCTGCCCCGGTGCAATTGCTCTCAAGCTGTGCGCTCTTTGGCAGTGCAGAAGAAGGGTGCCATTTCAGCTGTGCTTTCCTCCCAGCTGCGCTGACGCTGGGATTGATGTTGCAATGTCTTGCAGGTGGGAGACCTGGTGTGCATTACTGCTATGCCAGCAAAGGAGCTGAGCCCCTGGTGGAGAGGCAAGCGTGGCTTTCAGGTAGGCACAAGCTTCAGACTCGTAGGCGCAACTGCAGTCAAGTCAGGAACGTCAGCTTGGAGCTGCTCTGCCCGCACAGGGTGGCTTCTGGACGTCAACAGTTTCCCTGTGTCGCTGTCAGAGGACTTTCCCTTTGGCTCTGGGCTTGGGTGGGAAACTATCTCCTCATTTGACTTAGAAGCAAGAGCCTCTTGTGCTCAATAGGCAGTCAGGAGTTGACCATCTCTGTCCTTTGTACAAGCACGGGGGACAGAGCCATCTTCTCTGGAAGCAAGTATTGCTTTTGTAGGTCTTCTGGCTGCACATGTCGAATGAGGGTTACTTTTCTGCAGGCCATTCTTTCTTGGTTGAACAGTTGAGGCCTGAGAAACGCTGCATTCAGTATTCCATCCCTCTTTTTGTTCTTGTTCCAGGTTGGATTTTTCCCCGGGGAGTGCGTGGAGCTCATTAACGGAAAAATTCCTGAGGCCCTCCTCAATTCAGCACCACAGCCAGGTACGGATGTTACATGTGATGGCGCGGGGAAGTCAAATGGAGTCTTCTTCTGGGTGTGTTCTGTGTTGAATACCTCCTTTATCCATCCCACGTTCTCCTCTGTGTTGATGATCCTTCCTGCATCCCACGGGGCGTAGGGCTGCTGTTTTGTAGGCAGTGAGAATGAGGGCTTGGGCAAACAATAGGATCCTTGTAGAATGCAGTGTTGGCAATGTTCTTGCCGCTTTGACGCGCTCTGTAGAATGTGTTTCCGCTCAGCCTGGTCCCACTGAGCCCAACCTGAAATGAACTGGTTTCTTCCTTTTGTTGTGCAGTGCCAAAGAAGCGTGGCAAGCTCCTCAGCTTCCTTCGTTCCTTCGTGAAGGCCCGCCCAGAGGAACCGAAGCAGCGGGAGATGGAGCTGGAGAAGGAGAAGGGAGGGGTGTTTGGCTGTGACCTGGGAGAGCATCTTCTCCACTCTGGCCGTGATGGTAAGGAACAGCCCATTCCTGAGAGCTTCCTCTCTCTGTTGGGCATGTAAAGATGAATGGGAGATCGTGTCCAGCAAGGGGCAGGTTGATAGCGGTGGAGAAACGTGAAATGGGAGTTGATGGCTGCAAGGGAAGCTGAGGCTAATGCTCATAGGAGGCCGGCACACTTGTATTTGCTTAAAGCCAAAGGTGTAAGCCAATGCCACGCTAGCCTGAAAACCAAGGAAGCCTTTTGGCCCAAGAGAGTGTAGTGCGTCAGTTTCCTAGCTCTTCTGGACATGAGGTCTCACGCCTCCATTGCGGTGGGAGCTGTGATGGGACTTGTGGCAGTGTCTCTGGCTTCCCCAGAATTACTTTCTGCAGGCTGCTTGGCAGGTCCTGGCATTTCTTGAAAGCCAAGAACACGTCCGTGTCCAGTTTTGTCCCCGGCTCCTGCCAGTCTGCGCCGTCTGCGACAGCCTTTTTTCTCCTCTATGGAGGAGGCAAGCAGTAGCCTGGCTGGGCTTAGTGGATGGCACGTGACAGGGGCAGCGGCTGAAGCAGGACTTGAATCAGGAGCTCAGCTAAGCGCTGGCCCTTGTTCTGTAGTCCCCCAGGTCCTGCAGAGCTGCGCTGAGTTCATCGAGCAGCACGGCGTGGTGCAGGGGATCTACCGCCTGTCCGGCGTGGCGTCCAAGATCCAGAAGCTGCGGTAAGAGTGCTTCTGGACTGTATGTTGTCTTGCTTTGGAGTTGTTTTCCTCTTTCTCCAAGCCCTCTGTTTTTGTGTCCTTCTCTCCAGCCATGACTTTGAGTCGGAGCAGATTCCGGAGCTCACCGTCCGGGACATTCACAGCGTGAGCTCCCTGTGCAAGATGTACTTCAGGGAGCTCCCGAGCCCTCTGCTGAGCGAGCAGCTGCATGGCAAGTTCTCGGTAAGCACAAGGCAATGGCCTTCATGTCCCTCTTCCCTGTCCCATACACACACACGCCCGCGCACCTTTTTTTGGTCTTTTTTCTGTTGAAGTTGGGGTTTTGATGGACATCCAGTGGGTTTCTGTGTACAACAAGCAGCTCGTGCTTCCTGCACACCGGGTGCACCGTAACACCTGGTGTGTGCATCCTGCATTGGAAATGTGGGAGATGGGAGCAGCAGTGCCCTCTGCAGCTCTGAGGCCCTTTTTCTGTTAGCCCCATACGCTTGACTCGCATGATGTGTGTCTCATTCCCTTTCTGCTTTCTTCCAGGACGCTGTTTGTGCCGGTACAGATGAGGAGCGGTTGGTCAGAATGCAGGAGGTCATCCAGCAGCTGCCTGCACCTCACTACAGGTCAGAAAACTGCTGCCCTGAGTCTGGGGAGCTCAGTCCTGCTGCATTTCAGAGGGCAATGATACGATGGCAGGCTTTGTCTCACGCTGGCAACGTGATGCCTGTGTGTGTGGAAGTGGTGGATGGCTGCGTGGGGTGAATGGATTGGGTCAGCTCCTGGGCACGGGGGCACGGCTGGAGCAGCTGATGGCTGCGGCTGTACTGTGCTGGGGCTTGGTGCTGCAGTGTGGCACTTGGGAAAGCTTGATCTACTTGCTATTCCGTAGCAAGAACAAGCAGTGGCATGAAGTGAGGTTTGTTTGGTGAATGTGAGCACGGCGTGCTCAGTGGTGCTGAAGGTTTGGCTCTTGCTTTCCAGGACGCTGGAGTACCTGATCAGACACTTGGCTTGTCTGGCTGGGAGCTGCTCCGTCACAAACATGCCCGCTAAGAACTTAGCGATTGTGTGGGCTCCCAACCTCTTCAGGTAAACTTCTTTTTCCGTCTCAGCACAAGGCTTAGGTCTGTTCTCCCCACGGGCACACTTTGGAGAGGTGGACAATTTGTGCTCTCTTGGTTTTGTCAGATGGGGCTGGTGTGTCCTTGATCACCCGGGCGAATATCTTCAGTGGCATCAGTGCTTGCCCACTGCACTGGAACTCTCCAGAGCCCAATTGGACAGCCTTTGGCTGCCCAAATACCCAAACGTGGGGAAACGATCTCGGGTCAATGACTTCTCCAATCTGCCTTTTCTACAGATCCCAGCAGAACGAGGCTGCCTGCGCCAGCGGAAGAGCTGCCTGCGTGGAACTGCAGAGGCAGTCAGATGTGGTGGAATTCCTCATCACCCACACCGACGTCCTCTTCTGCTCCAGCTCCACATCAGGCATCGGAGATGGAGCAGGTGAGCGTCTTCCTGCATGAGCTTTGTCTTGATGAGACACCTTGATCAAATGCAGGCCTTCTCCAGGATTGCTGAGCTATGCTTTTGCTATCGAGGGGCTATCGATGTGCGACACCTCTCCCAGAACTGTGATGGCTGTGCCGCCGCTTTCTGATCCTCCCTCTTAGCTGTGGTCTTCCCTTCCAGGGCGCAGTTCTCCATCAGGGCCCAAGTCTGTGCGGGTGTCTTCTCCTGCCACCAAGCTGCTCACCCTGGAGGAGGCACAGGCACAGAGGAGAGGCCAGAGCAGCTCTGCCGCTGTGACAGAGAGCAGGGACGTGGAAGTGGAAGAAGGCCCCGCAGCTTCGCGGGGGAAATTCCACACAATTATTGACTTTCCATCTGAAAGGTAAAGAGGACTTTCTTTTCCAGCAGCTTCCTATCAGACTTGGTTGGGTGGGCTTTTGTGGGTTTTTCTGCACTATTGCTAGTGCCAAAACTTGCAGAAGCTACGTGACGCCAATGGTGCGTGTGGTGGTGTACTGAATGTCCCCTCCCTTTGGACTCTGAGGTTCAACTAACACGCAGTTGCCTCACGGGCTCAGTTTAGCCACCAGAGAGGGCCTATTGCTAATGTACGTGTCAGAGATGCTTTTGAACTCCCTCTCTGGCACACATCGTCAGCAAGCAGTTATGTTTGCCAGCTCAATCAAAGCCCTCTTTTCGATGCTGTCCTGGACAGCTGTGCAGCCTCTGCTCTCATGCTCTGCATCTGGGTTGACATGGCTGAGGGGAATGTAACCAACAAGACTCCAGGGCTGAGCTCTAGGAATGGAACTGTTGTCAACTGTGTGAATCAGAGCGAGCTTCTAAGTTGTGTTTCAGCAGGAAAAAGGCAGCGCTAGGAACAAGCAAGTGTTGGCAAGAGCTCAGGGCAGCTCTTCCCTCACCCTGCACCATGCACGACTCACACCGCTCCCTCTTTTCTCCCTCCAGACCAAGTCCACCCAGCAGGGTGAAGGAATCCCCAGCATGCAGTTGGTGTTCCTGTTTCAAGCCCAGAAAACCATCCTCTGTGGCCAAACGCCAACTGCAGCGCGATGCCAGGGAGCCCTCGGAAACAGAGGTGGTGGTCCTGGCAGGTAAGGGTGCACATCCAGCTGTCAAAACCCTGCTTGTCAGTGCCATGGAATTCATGCTTGCAGTGGGCTTGTTCCTCCTCCTAGAGTTCAAGCCCGTGCCTACCATCTTCGGTTCAGCCCTGTCTTTCTTTCCCAAATCTGGTGTCTCTGGTGAAGTCAAGATGTGGACCTGCCGGAGCACACCCCTCTCGTGCCTTTCCCCGAGTACTTTTGGAAAGAGACAGGAGATGGGCACCACTGCAGTATGTCTCAGGATGATTCCTTCTGACACTTAGGATGGAAGGAAGAGTACCTTTGCGACTCCATGTTGCCTCTGTATCAGCAGGCACACGTTTAAACTGTGTAACACTGCAACAGGGTGAAGGCTTTCTGTGAGGGCTTTGGAGTCCACACAAAAGAGAAAGACAAACAACAAAAGCGCAACAGTTCCTTTCGAGACAGTGCTCCTCCTGTTGCTATTGTCCTATTGGCTTTGTCCTGCTGCCACTGCATAAGCAAATCTCAAGAACCACTCTCATCATTCAGCTTGAGCAAGTTTGCCACTAACTGTTTGCCTGTGTATCTACTCCTTCCTAGGTGAACCGAGCCCTCGTCCACGCAGAAGAGCCAGAGCGTATAGCGATGGTTCACTGTGTGCTTCCATCAATAGAGAGCTGCTAGGAAGCATGAATCGCTGCGGCTCGGATGAGAGCCTTCCATATAACATCAGTGAGGGAATGAAGGTGCTCATCCAAGTGGAAGCCCTCATCTCTCCTGGCGGTGCAGAAGACGCTGACCTGAGCCTGCCAGAAACAACGCTCACCGAGCTGGACTGTGACGGGGCACCATTGCAGTGCAGCCCAGCCCAAGCACAGCCCGAGTGCCCCGACAGCAGCAGCTCCATGCAGGAGCAGGTCAGCGTCAGCCAGGAGGAGCCGAGCCTGGTGGAGGGGGACGTAGAATCAGAGCTCCAGTCCCAGGCACCGGGCAGCAGCACGAGCTCTGAGCCCCTCTCTCCTGAACATGAAAGGATGAGTCCCATCTGTACACCTGACCTCTCACCAAAAGGCCCTCCTGGCTCTTAGGGAATAAAAGCACGCTGGTGCTGGATCAACGCCTTGACTGCCTTCTGAGTCTTCATTCCCAGGGATTGGGATGGATGCAAGCAACAGCAAGGCAGCTCATGTTGCAAGGCTATGGCTGTGGGCTGTGCGTGCAGCAGAGCTGCGGGTTTGTTCCCATTTTGTCTGGCTGTGGGATGCCTGCAGCGAGAGCTGTGCTCCCGTAGTGTATGGTAGCAAAGAATCTCCAGCATCCGGGATGCTGCTCATGATCATGGCCAGCTTGCTGGCTGTGGATTTGTGATGCTTTTGAGTGAGGGCTTTTGCATGCTCCTGGATGCCTCGGCTGGTCCCCGACAGCTCTCTCCTCTCTCCCGCCGTGTCCATTCCTGGCTCACAGCTACGAGCTGGCCCTGCAGAGCATCTCCAGCCCTGTCAGCATCACCATCCAGCAGCAGCAAGAGGAGCTCCCCCTGACCAACGCCAGGCAGTAGTGCTCGGTCTGCAGGTTAGCTGCCATTTACCTGTAGGTGTCTCTTGCAGAAGAAGACTCAAACAGCAGAGCAGTTTTCCTCATCTGCAGCACGCAAATGCTACAAAAGCAGAAACAACCCAGGAAGCTGTGGGTTTGCGAGTCTGCATGGACATGCACTGTCTGTGTTGATGGTGCTCTGCCATCCTTTATTTCCTTCTCCGTTGCTCTTCCATAAGCTGCTCAGGATTGGAAAGCTGCATGTCCCATAATTCCCTAGAACCCAACTTAGGTGACTGGTGTCCTGAACAGGTAAGGTCCATGTACATATACAAATCTTCCCCATTGAACAGTGTGCCAGTGCTGCCGGACTTTGTTATGGCTCTTTAGGGTACCTTCCAAGGTGTGTGTCATTTTCCTCTCACCTTTCCCTTTCTTTCCCCGAGGTTTTGCCTTGCTTTGCCCTTTTATTCCTGCTACCTTCCTGTGTTGCTCAGGTGTTGCAGTTCCTTTGTGAATAACAAATCCTGAAGCACTGCTGCTCCGCAAGAGAGCCGTCCTGTCAGGTTGCATTGCTTCACTTGTGAAGGCCCAGGGCCTTTTTCTGGGGCCCTCGAGCATAGAAGCGAATGGCAGCGGGAGGCCTGAGTCGCTGGGATGTAGCCTAAATTTTAATCTTGACTGCGATGGTGACCTAAAGGCCTGCAAGTAAAGAAGGATCCTGGGATGGAACAAAGTATCCTGACAGTTTTGAGACAGCTTGTAGTTGTGGCTGTAGCCACAAGTGTTTTGTTTCGTAGAGGGAGCTCATGTGGGTTGTAGGTCTTGTTCTTGCGAAGACTTGTTCTGCAACAGGTGTTCCACTTGGGCTCCGTAGCACGTGCTGGCCATGCGGGTACAGCATGCAATGGAACAAACCCTGCAGGCCCTGGGGAGAGGCAAAGCAGGAGAGTGGCTGCCCCACGGTGGGGATGAAAGGCAGAGTGCCCTTTGAAGTAGGGGATGCCCTGCTGGCTCTGCCGATCGCATCCACTGCTGGCACGTTCCTTCTTCCTCCTTTCTGGCAGTTTGCTGTCGAGCAGATTGAGGTGGAAGTCAAAGACTCAAATCCAAAGTTGCGAAGCCACTGCGGATGCCAAATCCCTGCACGGGAGACTTGGCCATGTGCAGGAGTTACTGCAGGATGAGGAGCTGCTATTGGTCTTCAAGCAGGTAGAAGTTTGTTATCCACGCATAATACTGTATGTATTTGTTGTTGGTGGTGTTGTTTTAAAATCAGTGCCAGTGTGCAGTCTGATCCAATGTGTTTGAACAGTGTGGTGTAAGGATTGTCAGCTGAGAACAGCAGCAGAACATGGGGCTGTTGCAGGGGGAAGGCGTGGGGAAGGAAGCGGGGAAAGGAAAGGGAAAGCCTGGAAAAGGAATGGGGAAGGCACGGGGTGAAGGAAGGGGGCAAGACACGGGAATGAAGGGGAAAGGACAGAATACCTGTAGGGCAGCCTAAAAAGCAGTAACATGCTCTGGGAGGACCGTAGAGTGCCAGATTCTGTGCTGGGTGTTTATTTGTGTGTGTACGTTTGTGCCTGGATGCACTGCTCCAGCCCAGAGCCCGCTGCCTGCAGCTGCATCTTTGCTTCCTTCCCTCCTGCCCGGAGCCCCACGGGTGCTCCCACAACTCCCTTCCCACCCCCAAAATGCCAGAGGAGACACCTGGCAGTGGGATGGAGGAATCCCAGCAGCCCGTTTTCCTTCTGCCTGCAGCTCTCTCTTCCTCTGCCACACAGAGGACGATCCCGTCCAAGTTCTTTCCGCGGTCTCTGCCGCCACCTCGTGGCCAATGCGCGGAACTGCCGCTGTCCGCCGCTTAGTCCTGCAGGCGGCACAACGCGTGCGCGTAGGAATGCGGAAGTGGCTTCGTAACCGCTCTGTGCAGCTCATCCGCCGCTCTCTATTGTGATTAGTCCTCCAGGTCACAGCGAGCATGCGCCCGACGACTCCAAACCAGCAACTGTTGAGCTTCGGGAGCGAGGAGGAGGAGCGGGAAGGTGAGCGACTCAGGGCAGGTGGGGCTGTCAGTCCTTTTGTCGTGGCTCTTCAGCCTGTTCAGACAAGGCAGTGGGCAGCTGAGATGTCCTGGGTGGAGATGGGAACTTGCAAGGGAGCGTGTGAGAAGGACAGGTGGGGTCAGGCATCTGCAGCTACCGAGATAGCCATCCCCATCACCTCTCAGTGCTCACGCAGCCAGAAGCAGCTGTACTGATAAGTTCAGACATCGTGCAGCTGAAACACGAACATCTGCCGTTCACTTGTGTGAACCTCTGTGTATGTATACTCTTTTGTACAGACTGCTGCTGGCCTGCTTGTGTTCAAAGAATTTCCACTGAAGTGGACTAAATATTTCTGTGGAATTGTATGTTGTTTTTTTTTTGCCTTGATCACCTGAAAGAAATGAATGAAGTGATGTGGGGAGTTCAAGTACAATCAAATGTGAAAGACTATCGAGAGTGGGAGACCTATGTGGAAAGTAACAAGAAGGGGAGGGAGAACACGTCTGGTAGTAATAGCTTGGTGATGTTAAGCCTTACAGATGTATTTAATGTGCTAAATGCTGAAATACCTTTTAAAGGCTGTTTTTATCTTTTCTTTTTAGTTTCTGGTCCAATGGAGAACATCTTAATTGAATTGTTTTCATTGAAATCTGCTCCCCCCTTCAGGGAAGGAAGTTAAATTAAAGTCTGCTTCTGGGTTCTGTTAAAGTCTTTCTCAAACTGAGCAATCGTATGAGATACCGAAGGAGATTTTATTGGTTTTTTTTTAAGAAAATTAAAAAGCAGAATTGTAATAAATGTAAACTTTTCAGGGGTATTTCATTTAATAACTAATGAGAGCTGTAAGCATAAGCTTTTGGGTTATAAGGTTAGTAAGGAGACGATTCAGATTGTGTTGGGCAATGAGCACAAGGTAAGTGCTTATATGCTTCTGTGCCTGCAGCTTAAATTAAGTTGGTATAAATTATATATATAAATAAATTATAATATTGGTATAATTAAATTAACCTGTACTTGAGTGTTTAAGAGAGCTTTTAACTGTTGCGTTGCTGGTTGTATTTGATGGAAATGCTGTGTTTTCTTATGCTGCAGTATGTCAGTAGGGGCAGCTGGTTTTGTGTCTTGTGTGCACTGAAGCCAGCTGACGCTGATACAGATGAACAGCCCAAGCAGAAAATGCTTCTGGCTTCTACTTCTCTGTAGAACTGAAGAATCAGTAGGGGTAATTTGGGACATACATACAAGGGGACACAAATAACATGAGACGGTAGGGAGCTGACTGTTGAAATCTAAATGCAATAATGTGTAAAGTTTGGAAGCTGGAACTTAACATGCAGGCTCAGTTTGCCTTTTCCATTGTTGGGAACAGAGTGTGGTAGGCACTGTCCGTTTCCATCCAGGACTGGGAAGCGGTGAGCTGGTATTCCATCACTTGTTACAAGGTGTAAAGCAAACGAAGGTGATGTGGAGCCTTTGTTTGGGACGCAGGCACTGTAGAACAGGAGGACAAGGAAGGATTGACTGATAACTGGCAGCAGCTTGAGAAGAGTGAGCTCGGGGATGTAGCCCTTTCTGGTTCTAACTGGTGTGCAGGTGGGGTGGGTGCAAAGCATGCAGACTCTGAGTGTGTGTGCACTCTGGGAAGCACAGCTGGAAGCGTCACCAGGAAGGGCAGAGAGGAAGGGTGGATCTGGGCTCCCTCCCTGTGCTCACTCAGGTGCTCACCTCCCGGTTCAGGCTGTGACGTGGCAATCCCCCTGCACGAGGGAGCAGCCACAGCTGTCCTACACTTCACTGATAATATTGACTGTGCTTCACTCTGGACACTGTGAATTTTTCATCAGGAGGTTTTACTTACTTTGGTTAGTCTCCAAATGAAGAGCAGAAGCAGAATCAGTGTTCTGCATTCACCTCTTTGTCTTGTTCCTGTCTTCTGGTAGCTGGGAATGGCAAACCAAGTAATGATGGATTGGAGAGTGATGAAAAGATGAAGCTTCTGAAAACGTGTGAGCATCGAAGGTACGTATAATTACATCTAACTGTAGTAAGTGTGTATCTGCTTCCTGTTACTTACACAGGGAGGAAGGTAAATCTGTGCGATTACTAAGGGAGATGATACAAACACATGCAAAAATGCCTTTCCTTTCCAAAGCTCAAGATACATGGAAACCATCTGTTTGTTAATGGAGGGTTTTCTTCCTGCTGATTGGAATCTGAATGTTAATAGGTACTATTAATTTAACGTAAGTTGAAGTGAGGCTGTTCACGAAACTGAAAGTAGATTTTTCCCTGCTGTTGGAATAAATAATATTGTGATTATATATAGGAATACATTTCTGTGATTATTGCACAGATGACAAAAATAGGCAGGTGGTATTGTTGCTGGTGGGGTGGCAGTGGGTGCATCAGAACATCTAACCTCTCCTCTGTTATCAGCGTAGGCCAGGTGCTACATTTTGAACGTCGGGGTCTGCTGCTGACCTTAAGTTACTGGGAGCTCTGAAACCGTTCCAGTTGCATTGGTGCCTTGACTCATCACTGTTTAGACACAGGTAAGGACTTAAGAGTTTTACTGGTTGAAAAACGACGTAATAAAACTTTGCTTGAAGCAAGCTGTTAACCTTTAATGTTAAGTAATGTCAATAATTACATACAAGAGGTATGCTATGCAAATAATAGGTATAAATATAATTTTCTTGTTGATTTTGCATGCTGTTACGGTATGTGGTGCCAGGACTAATGTTTTTTAGCCCCGGTGAGACTCGGATGCAGTCACAGTTTCTATGCAAGTTGTTGCATAAGCTACATAGAACTGAGATGATGGACTGTTGAGAGCGCAGTAGTTTCTTACAGACTACCTCTGGCAGGGATAGTATGGAGTACCATGTTAGATGTTTGGTGTTTCAGGTGGGGGGAGTTCCTAGTATGAATGTGGTGAAGTGAAGGTCGCTAGAGATGCTTTTAATGTCCTTTGGCAGCTCACAAAGTACCTTACTGTTACAGTCTGTGTCTCTAGGGTTGCATACTTACTTCTGCTTCCTCACTGTGTTTCCTTAGGCTATTGCTCTCACCGGGTGTTCTTAGTATATCACTGAGCTTTCTTTTACGTATGTACATGGTGAATAACTCACCTGAGTTCATTACAGAATGCAGGACTTGCAGGCGGCAGCTGAGAGAGCGTTCACAAACAGCTGGTCACCACGAAGGCATGTCGAGTGATGAAGAACTGGCTCTGACAGAGGTGACTGAATTCCAGAAGAGCAAAGGTTGGTCAGGATATGAGAGCAAAATTCCTCCCATGTTGAGAAGGATTTTCAAGGGAGAGTGAAGAAATACTCCTTTTGAATGGTATATCGTTTATGTTCTACAGCACAGAATTGATGCTTTCAAACAATTTTGACCAATGCCTTAGGAAGAATAGATAAGACTGTAGGCTTCTTTAGTTTAATCAGTTTTTTGTCCAAAGTTGGAATGTATCTGAAATTGAGATTTGAACTGCCTTAGTGAGCAGGTCACGAGGAGCTGGGAGAGGCACGGTGCGTATTTGCTGAATAACAGAAGGAGGATTTTCCTGTCTGAGCTTTTAAGAGACATACAAAATATGAAATGTAATGGGTATTTAAATCTGTGCAGTTGTTCAAAACCGCAGAAGTCTTTTTGTGGTCTTCTGTATCTTTTTTTTCCTGAAAAAGGCTTTGCCAGAGTGCTGGTTTTAAAACCCATTTCAGTGTAAGAGGTGTGAAAGATGGAGCACAAATGCCGTTATCATAAAGATATTTCTTCTGTTCTGTAGGTGCATGAACTGTTCAGCTTATGCCTCAATAAATTCTGTGATCGTTTCTTCTCATTCCTATTGAATATTATCCATAGATAACGTTCTAGAAGAGAGTAAGAAAATGTTTGAAGATGTCCGTGCAGATTGTTGTGACATCAGAAAAATCCTGTTGAAATTCCAGGAGCGGAAAGAGAAGTTTCCCGACTCTTACTGCGATGCTTACATCGGTTTTTGCCTGCCTAAGCTTTTAAATCCATTAGTCAGAGTTCAGTTAATAAATTGGAGTCCCCTTGAGGTAGATGCATCACCAGACTTTATTTTTGTGAAAAATTGTGTGTGTGTGTTCGTGTGTTCTGATATCCTCTGGGCTTCTGGGTAGGCGGTGCTCCGCTACGTTTCTGGTCTGTACTCTGTTTGCAAACTTGTCCACTCTGATGTACTCATCTTTGTTAACTGGCAAGACCTGTGGCTATTTCTGGCATCCCAAAGTATGACAGGACGGGGGCATGCTGCTTGCAGGGAAGACTTCCGTACAGGAGCTTTGCCGTGGGTTACAGAGGCATTCCAGAGCTTGAGATAAGTGTTGATAACTAGGAGGAGGGCATCTTTTCCTCTTGTCAGGTTGCTTGCGTATGAATCACTTGCATCTTTATTAATGTGGGGCTGTTTGCTGACATTTTGACAGCCCTACCCTCTGAAATCTAGCTTTACGTTCAGTTTTAGCTTGCTGCTTTGGTCCATTCCGTGATTAGAATCCACGTAAAATTGTTAAATGAGAATCTTTTGGTATCATTTTTGGTATGATTTTTGGTATATTTTTGCATGGAGCTTTTTCTCTCAATCCTGACAGCTGAACAACTAACGGGAATGATCTTTCAGCAGAATTCTACAGACCTGAAAGAGATGCCCTGGTTCAGAGCTGTAGAAGGATTCAGCGATGCCAAAAAGCCGTCTGAATCAAAAAGAGATGATGATCCTGATGAAGAAGTTTTGCCTAGAGTGATTGAAAAGACTATCCTGCCAAAAATTACAGGTATATTGAGGTTGTCTTGAGGACGTTCGCTGCAGCTAGGTAATCAAACCTTAAATAAGTGGTAATGTAAAATTATGTGGATAGTTACAATTACTTGTTAAGGTTACTGCAAGTGAAAGGTTTAGCTTTTTGAATGTTTGCTTCCTTGAAACTAGAGCAGATAGCCACTTGGATATCATGAATGAAATAATTCCTATTTTTCAGCATTTGCCAAGAATGTGTGGGATCCTTTATCGACTTCACAGACTGAGAACCTTACACAGCTTTGTGATAACATGTTTGAAAAACAAGTCCTGTCCAGAAGGGAATGCAGTCGGGCAAAACAGGTAAAGGCTGTTGTGGTAATGGGGAAGGAAGTTCTTGATACGGTGTATGCACTTCACTGTAAATATTCACTGTAACATAGACTTAGCCCAGTTCTAGTTTTATTCTCATGCAAATCTGGGAGTTTATCCAGCATAAAGTAGGTGAAACTAAGTTGATGTTTAGGCCCCTAGTATGAAAAGAAATAATAACAAACGTTTATGCAGTCGCCACACTTGGCTTCAGGAAGAAGCTTTAGATAAGATTCTGTTTGTGTAGTAGCTGTGGTGTTTTGTTGTGTTTTTTTTAATGGAACTTCGTAGCTGGAAAATACATTAATCTCATTATCCAAGAGGATTTTATTAAAAAAAAAAAAAAAAGAAAAAGAAAGATGGTTAAAGCTGAGACTTGCTCACAGGTCTGTAATGCAGTCGCGATCTTAGTGTCTATTATATACAGTGGCACCTGCATTCAGCTGAATTAGCATTTTGCTTTTCCACATGAACAAAATAACTGCCTAAAATTGTTGTAAGTGGAAGGTGAGATCCTTTTCTTGTGAGGATGTGTTAATTTTTTTCCTTTTTTCTTTTTTTGACAGGATTTGATTAACACGGTTGTCCTGAGGATGAAGCAGTCTGTAGAGGAGGATGTCTTTATCCCTCTGTATCCGAAAAGGTAAGCTGTCCCTGGGAATTTATTTTTTTACTTTTTAAAATTGTTATTTTTAGTCATAGAATCAGAGAACTGCTCAGGCTGGGAAAGACCTTAAAGACCACCAAGTCTACCTGCAACCTAACCTCTTTTTTTAGCCTTTGTTCTATTTTTCTGTACCTTTTCCCCAGAAGCGTGGGTGAAATATATTGTAGACATCCATGAGCAAATGGAACAAATGTGCCTTCTACTGTTTAATTGTTAATTGTAGGAATAGTTACCAAGAGTAACTGACAAGAGTAACTACGCAGTCAACTTACTGCCTTTTTGCTCCTGTAACTAAAAGCTTTCATAAATGGAAAGTTCTTAGCCCAGAGTCTGGTTTTGTGATCTTAACTTGGAGTATCTGAGGGCTTGTATTATTTGTGGTGGTCTGTTCCCCCTTCTACTCCTGACTCCTCCTTTCTTTCCTGAAATAGTTGATATTGCTGATGCTTATTGCTGGACGCTCTTAGAGAGGGGATAACTGGTAAGAGTCTGGTAGGTGTGGGGTTAAGACACAGCTGGGAGAAGAGAGTTGCTAAGCCTGATGCAGCGTGTTTGTCTGGTTACAGGCAGAGCTGTTCTGCTGAGAATCCATTAAACACATACTCGAGTGTTTCCAACTGCTAATTCCATTGGGTATTGCAAGGAGTTTCAGTTAACAGCTGTTTCCTTAGGCCTTGATTCTGGTTGTCACTGCTGAAAGAATCCCATAGTTGTAATTCATCGGTGTTTAAGAGATGAATTGTCTGCTTGTCTTACTTTCAGGTCAAGCAAAATCCTTATTTCCTCTTCCTCTTTTTCTGACCAGCACTGTGGAAGACAAATCATCGCCATGTTCAAAATTCCAAGGCAGACGGTTTTGGTCAGCTGTTGAGGTAAAGAAAAAGCACCGATCTTGTCTGTGAAAGTCATTTTAGTTAAAAGTAGACTGTCGTCTTTGAGGAAATGTATCTTCAGTCAAATCTGATTCCTGAGAGTTTAATGTATTTTAATAGGAAGGTTAGCTGTTTTCATCAGTGAGCTATTTATGCTTACCCACCTCTGATACGTAGTGAAGAGACTTTAATTTCATCATCTGTTCCTGCTAACCTTCCATGAGATCAGTCATTGGCACTCTGTGGATAGGTCTGTTTCCTCAGTGTGTGCATACAGTGCCCATGTTGCTCTTGTAGAATGGAATCCCTGCATGTGCGTATAAGCATATTAGTATAGCTTTATTCAGTCTGAAGTGCTGAGTTATGTCTGATTAAGTGCTGAATATCTGAATGCCTGTCATTCAGTTCCCTCTTAGATCTGTTTCCTCTATGAGTGTGTTTGGATTCATACTAAAGATGAGGTTTAGATGCAGGAAAACACATTAACGTCCCAGTTCCCCTGCTGTGTGTGCTAACAAGGCCATGGTGACAGCCCTGCAGAGGCTTCCTGCTGCCATGTTGCACATTCCTGTAGAAAAATCAGGGAATTTGGGAATGTTGAGGACTTGCCATATTCACTCCTGGGGCAAGCTGTTGTGTAAGGGTTTGTCATGGACAGATGGAGAGAAGAGAAGAGGGAGCTTAGTGCTGATACCTGGCAGACAAGAAACAGACATAAGATTCTGGTATCACCCTCTGAGATTGTGTATTGCCTGACTTAAATGTCCTGTCAAATACCTGCAAGTTTCTAAAAGCGAGACCGGTGGTCTTCCACTGCAGATTGAAGTTTTCTCCTTTCAGTTTGTTTTCCATCCTCACTGTCAGTCTTCTCTTTAGAAGTGGTGATGTGCAGAATGGTTGAAAATGTGCTTATGTTGGGGATCTTCTGACAGTTTGGAGAGAATAAATCCTGTTTTTTGAGTACTGAGATTGGGTGGACATGGTATCTTTTGAGTTTAAAAAGGAGGTTCTAATGCACCCTCAGCCATCAGATATGCATGTTCTGTTTCTCCATTACTGCAGCTGCTCTCCAAGGTTCTCCTTTGGGATGGGACTGTATAGGAAGACACAGTCCGTGGTGTGGGACTGAGCAAGCTGCTGAATCATTACCTTCTTCTGAACCTCTTCAACACACCACCTGGGCCAGAAAACACAGAGAAGTGTAAAGAGGTATAAGGTCTTATTTCTATGGGGACTGATGTAGTCTGAAGTGTAATTATTTAACATTTAAAGTTGTTTTTTTGTTTGTTTGTTTTTTGATGACCTTGGTGTATAAAAGAATTTCAAAGCAAGCATTTGTTCCCAGGCTTTAGGAATAACTGCTTAAAATGACAGTTTTGTTTTTTGAAGAGTAAACACTGCCAATAATAACTGAACTAGCCAAAAGGAGAAGTCTGCCAGAAGTGGTGTGACTTAGTTTTATTGAAAGCCTTTTTTTTTTCTTTCTATTTTTTCTTTCAGAATGCTGTCTGGGTGAACAGGTGGTTGCATGCTTCCCAGAAAGGTGGTTCCAAAATGTTGGAAGTGGGTCAACTCTCCCCGAGTCAGTGAACTTCTGCCAGCATTTGGTTCAGTGAGCACGTATGCTTCACAGGAATAACCACAGGTAACAAACAACATGTTCTTTGGGATGCAGCACTTGCTCATATTCTTTATGTTTGTATTTCTTTTAGGGACGTGGCTCAATGGGCATGGTGGTGATGGGTTGACAGTTGGACTAGATGATCTTTGTGTTTTTTTTCAACCTTAATGATTCTATGATTCTTAAATTCCTCAAGTCTCATACATTTAACACTTTCAGTGATGTACTTCCAACATCTACGTACAACTAAAGATGCAGTCCATAATGTAAAATGGATTGCTTTTGCAGTACTAGTTCAGGCTAGTTTGAGGCTCTAGACGTTGGGTGCAGTTAGTGGTCAGTGTAGCTCAAGGCACGTTTTAGCTTTATTGATTTTGAAGTCAGGTGTGAATGTGTTGCTATGTCAACTTGTTTTTGTAATAGCGATGAAACTGCAGAAGTTGTTCTCCTGTTGGTGAAAGTCAAGGCTCTGCGTATTGCTGAAGAGCTCACTGAAGAGTGCAAACGGGAACATCTTAAATCTGTGATCAGGAAATAAGGATTTCTTTGAAGCAGCAGTTCTTTTACTGAAACAAGCCTGATGCTCACTCTAAAAAAAGTGATAACGTTTAATGAGTGGACTGCCTGCATTTGTTTTACTGTGAAGTATTTTGTTTTTCGTTTTTTTTTTCCCAATGTCTTCTGATGCCATCTACTCCTAGATAGAATCACAATGGTCAGTGTGAAGTGCAGGTGTTCTGAAATATATGACGAAGCCTCACTGCTTTGTTCTTTTGGGAAGGATGACTGCAGTAAGTGCCTGTAACGTTACCACTGCTGGTGAGCAGACAACTTCACAAGCTGTTTTCAGTACCACACCAAATCACTCTGACCCAGGAGTCACTGAACTCTAACTTATCGTCCACTTAATGAGATAACTCTACCAAACTCACAGTGAGTTCTTCATAGCTTTTTGATCCCGACACAGAAGCAGGAATTCCGCATGCAGTGAGAAGTTTGATCTATGAACATCTACTGATAGAAGATCAATTACCTTCTAGTAATTGGCTCTCTAAGGACATTTACCTTCTGCTTCCCTGTAAGACCCATTAAACCTCATTTTGTTGTACCCATGTTAGATTTCTAATGTTGTGTAACTTCGTATATGTGCAGTAAATATTACTGCTGCAGAATAAAAAGGATGTTTTACTGTAGAAACAGCAGTGCGTCACAAATTCTGCTAAGTTTGCTATTGCCTGCTTCTCTAAAATGTTATGTATGGGTCTTCCATTTAACTCTTGGGGGCTTTTATTCCCTATGGTTTTTCTGTTGTTTTTTATTACAGAATATGTATTTTTGTAAACTATTTTAATTGTAAATTGCATTCATCAGTGTTATAGACAACAATGACTTTTAAAATAAAAGCAAAACCATTCTTTTGAAAAGTAAAGATGTCTTTGTGTTAATGAGACTTTTAACGCTTTCAAGTCTTGAACACGACAGGAGTGTTATGTGAAGTATGGAAAAAAACTTGGGCACTGCTGGCGCTTCATTATCTGCAGGATTTAGGAGTTCTGTTGTAAGTAATTGTGCACTTCTACTTTCCTGAGTGCAAAGAAAATACAACTGATGGGTAATCGGCTGAAGCATGTGATCTCCGTGCTTGCTTTTGTCTCCTCTGCTTCCTTATTCATGTTGAAAGTTGCTCCCAAAGAAATTAGTCTTGTGCTGCTATGAAATTGGAATAGTTTCTGTCACGCTTTACCTCTGTAGAGGCTTCTTCCAGTGGCTGCAGACGTCACTTGTCATGACTGGTAAGCAGGGGAAGGCGATTTTTACTGGAGCTCAGAAGCCCCATCCCAGTTGAGTATCTTTGAGAACCTACTGTGCCACTTTGTGGTGAACCTTGCACCCATTCACACAATCTGACTGGAGTAACAGCTAATCTGGCTTCATTCTTGCAAGCTGGTTTCAAAACGTTGGTATTACTGCTCTGTTGTCAGGTTACTATTGGTGCTTTATCAGATGTCATTTCAAAAGTGCCTTTACAGGACAGCTAAGCAGCACTTACTCTCAGATTGTCCAGCTGGGCTTCTGTACATCTGCTTCCCTGCCATAGCCCCCTTCTGAACCTTCTGAGTGAAGCATTTTCACAATTGGCCCCTGTCTACTTGGCAAAGGCAGAAGAAACAGTTATTTGGAAGTGACAACACAATAACTGCAAACCCCTTCTATTAGCTGTGATTTAGAAGGGAAGGCAGAAGCAGGGCTGAACACACTGTAACACTGGTCAGAAAAGGGAACATTTGTTTTCAGGAAGGGGCAGTTTAACATTCAGATGAGAACTGCTGAAACTTCACTGTCTTTTATTTGCATACGAAACTTGAAAACTGACAATTCTTACATTGAACTCAAAGCTGTTACTTGTTCAGCTCTTCACTCGCTTCCCTCCATATTTATTCCTCTATTTTTGAAGTATTGTACTCTCGCAGCATATCGAATTCCAGCCAGGGCTGCTTCCACTTCTGTGCTTCCTTCATTTTTTTCTCGGGTAGCTCAAATTTTATTCCTTTTATGTTGTATTTCGGCCTCTCCCACCGTTTTGACCATGGTTGAGGTTTCATTCTGACCTGCAGCTAGAGGGAAAGATTTTTTTAAAAAAAGAAAAAAGGTATTAAAAGGTCAGAAGGTCAGAATTCTGACTGTGAAGCAAAGCAGTGAGACAAGTGCTGCTTTAAGAGAAGAAAGCAGCCCGATCTGTCAGCAAGCTAAGGGACTACTGGACACCAGTGGGAGAAAAGGGATTTGGGGGCTGTGTGGCTGTTATGTTTGTTCATATACCTAAATAACACTGATTTATTACACCGTCCTTAAGTTGATATGCTGTTAACTCTCTTCTATGCTTCTAACTCTGTTACTTACTAAGGAAAGAAGAATAGGACAGCAGCCGTTCCTCCTTTTCCCTGTAAGCTAAGTTGGATAGCATTCTTTTACCAGTCTGCCAGACCTTCTGAGATGCAGATCTTGCTAACTGCTCCTTCCACCCCCCACATCAGTAGCATTAAGTTTCCATAGCGCTGGCTGTTCTGTCTGCACAGTGTAATACAGAGGCATCTGCAGGCCATTACTCCTTGCACGTCTCCTAAGTTACCTACTTTGGTTATGAATGTTCTTTCCCAACAGGAGTAGCATTAAGGTACCAGATTTTACATGCTTGTATCACCTTGACAACTACCACAACTAAAAGCTGTTTAACAGCCTTCCAGGCCATTGTAGAATGGCCACTTGAAAGAGACTCACAAGGATCATAGGAGTTCAACCCCTGCCTCCCCATAAAACCAACCCCTGCCTCCACATAAAGCCAGCCA
Source organism: Gallus gallus (assembly GCF_016699485.2). Taxonomy (NCBI): domain Eukaryota; kingdom Metazoa; phylum Chordata; class Aves; order Galliformes; family Phasianidae; genus Gallus; species Gallus gallus. Next base: position 79,408,391 of record NC_052572.1, on the reverse strand, counting down.
CACTATGTCTGAGAGTGGTGTCCAAAGGCTCCTTGAACTCTGGCATATTTTGTGCATGGTCAACCTCTGGTGCAGAAGCTTTTCCACCCTGACCCTTCCCTGATGCAGTCCTCCATCTGGCTCTGAAATGGAGCCCTGCAGAAACCCCAGGTGACTGCTCACCATCCTGATATAATCCCGGTATCAGTCAGAAAGTTAACTAAATTATCGCCTACGTTCCCACTAAAAAATTAAACTCCTGCCTTGTTTACAGGAATTTCTTCCTGGTCTAAATGAGACACAGATGAAAAAAACACTTTTTTCATCACTTGATAGTAAAAGATAATAATTTTTTTCCTACTGTTTTTTACAAACAACTGAGGAGAGCCACATTCAAGTGGTTATCTTGTGTTGGCAAAGCTTAAGGGGACTCTTAAAACTCTTTTCTGCTCCGATGAATTATACCGTGCCATAGAAATCTCCTTATGCTCTGGAGTTCAACTGTCTGGCAGCTAAGTTGAAGGCACGCTTCCTGACACAGTACTGGCCAGAGGGCCACTACCAACAGATTATTTGCATGGGGTCACTGTGTTTCAGACAGCATGGAGACTTGGCCTCAGAGCCAGGGAATGGCTTGAACACCTCCAGGGACAACAATTCCACCACCTGCCTGGGCATTTCGAGAGGACATTTTTCCTAGTATCCAACGTGAACCTCCCCTGGCACAACTGAAGGCCATCACCTCGTCCTCCTGCTGCTCCTTGGGAGGAGAAGCTGACTCCCACGCAGCCACAACCTCCTTTCAGGTAGTGGTGCAGAGAAATGAGGTTTCCTTTGAATCTCCTCCAGACTGAACACTCCCTGCTCCTTCAGACACTCCCACAATATTGTGCCCCAGATCCTTCACCACTGTTGCCCTTCTCTGGACACAATCCAGGGCCCCAGTGCCTTTCTTGCAGTGAGAGGCCCAAAACTGAGCACAGTACTGGACGTGCAGTTCCACCAGTGCTGAGAACAGCCGGCAGATCGCTTCACCAGTCCTTCTGACTGCACTATTTCTGACACAGGCCAGGATGCTGCTGGCATTCTTGGCCACCTGGGCACACTGCTGGGTACGTGCAGCCAACTGTTGACCAATACCCCCAGTGTGCAACGTATCACATCGTCACTCTCCTCTCAGAGGCAGCACCGCCACTTTAAACACTGTGCCACTTAAAGCAGTGCAGGTGGGTTTCGGAGACATGAAAAATGCTTAGCACAAGAGGAATTCCATTTCACAAACAGAAATACCTGCACTCAGCTCCCAGCTGACCTGGAGATGTGAGGCAGAGGCAGAGGCAGGGCCCGTGTCTCTGTCACCTTCCAACACGCACTTTTCGAGTACCAATGCCTCAGAGCCCTGAGGAATCTGAGGGCGGCCCCCACCGCGGCCTACCCCTTCTACCTCCTCTCCTCTCTCTGCTTCTGCTTGTCAATAATGATGGGCTTCGGGGGCGGATGGAATTTTGTGGGCTCTCCATCGCCGTTCATTTGACACATCGAGGAAGAAAACCACCCGGTGAAGATAAAACGCTCAGAAAAACACCGTTCTCAAAAGGCACCGTTCCCCACAGCCTCGCAGCTCAAACCCCCCGCAGGCGGCTGCCATAGTGACTACGAGTACTTCCGGTCCGCCGGCGCCAGAGCGCAGGGTGGCTACGGCAAGCTCGGAGGGCCAAAACTGCCCTCAGCGCGAAGCGGAGCTGTGTGTCGCTCTACTCCTAACCCCTTCTGAGCTCTGTTCATGATCTGATGGGTGGATTTGAAGTGGAGGGTATTTGACGCTGCTTAGAGAAACGAGGGGACTGTGAAAAAAAGGAGCGTGCTGCATTTTGTGGTGCAAGATGTTCTGGGAACTGCTGCTAACAATGCCCAGCAGGCCAGCAGTACCGTCGTACTGCTTGAGAAATTGCTATTTCTTGCTGTAGAGAATGCACATGCACCCTGCACTTGTATCTGCACAAAGAATCATCATGACATCTCTGTACGGGTTTCTTTTTGGCACTGGGATGGAGCTGTGTGGAACACAGACTTGGATGAATCTTCAGTCGGGTGCAGGGACGCGTAATGCTCATCTTAGATGTCACGCTGACAGCAGCAATAGAGAGGCAAATGTCATAGGGTTGCATGGTTTTTTTTTTCCTTTTGTTTCAGTTCTAACCGTGGAAGCATAGAAGCGTTACCCAGACCAATTGAGCATTTGTCACCTGGGCTTTCTACAAATGCCATAGGCAGTGGAAGTCAGCATCAGAAGCATCCGTGAGAGCCCTGCAAAAGACTGGTGAGAGTTACCCTGGCAGCCTCTTTTGGCAACCTCAGGTCTCTGCAAGCTGTTAAACTGTGTCGTAAGTCCTCCCGTGGTGCTGACTCAGCTCTCCCTGTCTTTGGTGAAGGAGAGCTGGTCTTCAGCTCCTTCCTGATTCCTGCCTATCATCTACTCCCTGCTTTGCCCGTGGCCCAGTGAGCCTTTTACTACTCGCCCCCAGATTTGCACGTGTGGATAAGAGCATCTTGATTTCTGTGTTTGGCTGAGCGGGTAGAGCAGGGCAAGGGGGCTGATTTGGACGTGCCGCTTTCCAAATACGGTGCTGCTGGCGTGGCAGTGCTTCTGGCGTTGCAAATTCTGTCAGATGTCAATGAATTCCTTGGAATCTGTTGAGTTGACTTGTGCAGGTTTCATTGTGGAGCTGAATCCTTCCTGACTGCTTGTGTGCATAGCCATGGCCTTTGCTTCTTTCTTTCCTCCTCTCTTTGTTGTGTTTGTCACTGTGCAAGCCGTGAACCACCAGGAAGCAGCAGAAAGTGCTCTGGAGTTGTGGGGGACAAACTCCCAAGAAACAATGTGCAGCTACAAAACCCCAATGTTTGGAAAGATGACAGGTGCGCAGCGCTCTGCCTGGTGCAGGACACGATGTGCTCTGCAAGGCGCTTTCCACCAAGACCTCAGGTCTGTGCTGAAACTGCATCCAAAGCAGCCCAGTGCCCCGTGCTTGTTGTACCCGGAGTTATCGGTGCCAGGGGTTGCTGCTGTGTTTGCAATGCCATTGCGTCAGCAGGGTGACGTTCATGGCGTGCAATGCCCTCGGTCATTGAAGGCATCCTTGCAAATGTTCCTAGTGAGGGGCATGTTTCATTGACAGCATAGGTTGTTTTCTGGAAAGTGAAACAGTGTGCTTGTGTACATCAAGACCACATTCATTTCCAAGTGACCACAGTGTACTTCACGTCTGCTGCCATTGCCCCCCAGCCGTCTTGTGGTTGAAGCCAGTGGGTGCTCAGCACCACAGCGTCCTTTGCTTACTCCCCCCTTCCCAGTGGGATGGGGGAGAGAACTGTGGGGGAAGAAAAAGAAGGTAGAACTCATGTGTTGAGAGAAATCTCTTTCCAAAGGTAGAGGAAAGGACAGAAGTAGTGAATATCTGTCTATCTATCTATCTATCTGACTGTCTATCTATCTACCTATCTATCTATCAATGAGTGTATCTAATGAGTGATGTAGAAGCAGTGGCTCATCACCTCCCAACCAATGGCCAAGCAGAAGAAGAGATTGAGATGAACTACCACCCCATCCAAAACCCATTCCACTTGATGTCATATGGTATGGAATATCCCTTTGGCACGTTGACATCAGCTGTCCTCATTTGGTTTCCTCCCAGCTCCTTCTTGAGAGCTTTGCTGAGAACGGCCTTGGCTCTGTCCAGGTCTGCTTCTCAGAAATTATAAACATCAGAGTGTTCTCACTGTTGTAGCATCATAAGAGAGACTGAAGAAAAATGGATCCCACCTGAGACTAAGACAGCCCCCCAGTGTCCGTGCAGTGAGCCGTGTGGGGCTGCAGGTTCTGCATTTCCCTGGCAGCATTGGCCAGGGGTGCTGTGGAGGTTTGCGTGCTCAGCTTGGGCATCGTGCTGCTGTGCCTGTCAACACAGCATGCTTCGTGCTCTCCGAGCAGCAGAACAGTGTTTCATCAACAAGGTGCCGAAATATTTACTGGAACCAGATGCATTTGTGTCTCTGAGGCTGGGTTTAACCTACCAGCGCTTCTCGAAGGAGCTGTTTTGATTCCCTTTGTCCGTGTGCGACATCTTATTGTCTTCTGTGCTTTGGTATTACTCTTGGTGGGCAGAAGGAGCTGGTGGATTCAGCAGCAGCAGATTCTGTTGGTTTCCTCTGTGCTGCTTCATCCCTGGAGCTCACTGCTGCACGGAAGAGTACAGGCGTGTTTATCCCAGGGCTGCTGTAAAGGGGAGCCCGGTTGACATAGCAGCGAGCAGCAGCTAACGGGCTGTGCAGAGGAGGGCTTTGCAGAAGGAGCAGGAGTGCCTGCGTCCATCTGTATCCTCGGATACGTTCTGGCAGTGAGGCAGCAGCTGTGGCCACAGTGACTGAATGCAGACTTGGCAAGACCCCCAAGGCTTGGGGCTGCCACGTGGCGTTTCCTAGCCCTACCCTCCTTTATATGCCTGGCAAAGCACAGCCACCCTGCACCCAGGGCAAGCTTTTGTCTTAGTGTCATGTTTCACGCTATCTTGTGAAGCTCAGGCACTGGGGGCAGCTTCCCCCCAAAGAAAAGGAGGAGGAAATGAGGTCGTCATGGAAGCCAAAAGGCAAAAATGCACTTGGGAAAGAAACTGTCGAAGCAGTCTAGTAGTAGTACTATGTATTTCTCTTCCTTTATTTCCATCCAGGTGAAAGAGATGGCTGCTCTAAGCCGCCCGTGGATGCAAAGAAGGACCCTAGTGTGGATTTGCCATAGGCCCAGCAAGAGGCTCAACAGGACCAAGCGCCGGGTCCTGCACTTTGGTCCCGACAACCCCATGCCAGCTTCTCCAGGATTTGGCTGGGATGGAATTCCAACCACGCACTGATTTCTCGAACACAAAAGGGGGTGCCCTGTTGGAATCCTGTGGTCTTGTGACGTGGTCTTGGCTCCCCACCTTGTCCGTCCATGGTGGAGCAGCCGGGTGGCCCTTAGTGATGTCATAAGCGGCTAGAATGAGGGGAGGAGCAGCACGTGATGCATCCCTTCATTGGAGCGCTTGAGCTCGGCGTGAGTACGTGGCTTGTTGCACTTGTGCATCTACTGAGTGTGTTTGTCTTCATCCCATCTTGTGCAGCGCCTTGTAGGTAAGCTGAGACGGTGCGGGATAGACGGGTGGGCAGCGAGGGCTTGAGAAGTGCTGGCTGGCAGAGCTCCTAGGATCATATTTCTTCATCTGGACCATCAGACGCCATTTTCCCCCAGGCCATCACTTCCAAAGCCATCCATCAAGATGGCATTTGTCCAACGGTTTTTCCCTCGCCTTCCTTGCTAAATTGTGGAGGCTCACTGACCTGCTCTTTCTCCCTCCCCTGCCCACCCTCCGCCTGCTCCCTTGGTGCAGCTTTTGCTCACGGAAGATCAGAGCAAAGTGACAAGGAACGGCTGCGGGTTCGAGGATCTTCTTCTCCCTTGTTCTGATCTCTTGCCAGGTACGTGCCATGTTTTGTATTGCCACATGGTTCAGCAGCCCGTGTTTAGTCCCACCGTGTGTAGTAACACAGCCTCGTCCAGCTGAAATGCAGCTCTGGTCACGTGTGGGTTTTTTCCACTTCCTCTCCAGCTCAACCCTCAGCAGGATGCTGCCTGTAGTGCTGGGAGCAGCTAGTGTGAAGGAAGGCAATCCCTTAGGCCAAGAGCCCTAGCCGCAGTTTGTGCAGAGCTGCAGAACATGAGCCAGGGGCAGAAGCGTGCATGCTTTGGCTGTGTGAGTGTGGCCGACAGCTGTAGGGAGCACAGCAGAGATGCAGGCAGCGAAATGCGTGGGCAAGGCTGCGGCCGGTGCTGGTGGTGAGGCTGCTGCTGGGAGCCGGGGGCTGGGGAGCAGCTCCAGCCCCAGCAGCGACACCTCTCCCTGGCCTGCTACTGTGCTCTCAGCGTGCTGCGGGCAAATGCATCTGCTGCTTTGTACCAGAGTCCCCATCTGCTAGCAGAGGGACAGCGACTTGGTCCAGTGCTGCGTATTGCAACGGCTGTCCCGTTTGAATAGACTGCACACAGTTGTTGTTTCTAGAAGTAGTTCTGAAGAAGTCTCTTGATCCAGTGCTGTGTGAGCACAGGAAATGTGTTTCTTTTCTGTTGCAGCTTGTCGCGCCTGCTGTGATGGGCATCGCGAGCAGCGAGATCAGCCGTGGGCCTGACCGGGCGTTGACGGAGGTACAGTGTGAAGCTCTGCTTGGTCTCTGTTCCCTGCCTTGAGCCAGCAGAATGAGCCACCGGTGTGCTCTCCTGCTTTTCAAGAGAGAGAGCATCCTTCCGGCTCTCTCGGTGTCCCTGAAGAGCTGCCTTAAAAGCTTCATTTCCTTGCTAGTGGCATCGAGATGGCACCCTGAAATCCTCCTTGTTTGTCCTCAGCTCCTCACCATGGTCTGTGCTCTCTGTTTCAGCCTGAGAACCAGGGGAAGCCTCTGCTGGTCCGTGAGGAGTCATCTCTTAATATTCCAGCTATTGCTGCTGGCCATGTTATTAAGAGATACATTGCCCAGGCAGCGGATGAGCTCTCCTTGGAGGTAAGCAGATAAAGAAGGCGTTCCTTGTTGTCACGGCCAGAAGAGTATACCGTGTGAATGCATCAGGAATATTCTCAGACACCTTCAGAATGCCTTGTGAGGCGAAGTCCAGAAGATGTAGGTCCAGATAGGACTTGCACTGGGTTGGATGCAGGGAGGAGTTCAGCCATGTCTAAAAGATGGTTTCATATGGCATGCTTGCACTGTATTGTGTCTGGTGTGTAAGGCAGTGACTCTTGTACCTCCAAGTTCAGCTTTCTGACGGGAAATGCCTGAAGAGCTGCCCCGGTGCAATTGCTCTCAAGCTGTGCGCTCTTTGGCAGTGCAGAAGAAGGGTGCCATTTCAGCTGTGCTTTCCTCCCAGCTGTGCTGACGCTGGGATTGATGTTGCAATGTCTTGCAGGTGGGAGACCTGGTGTGCGTTCTTGATATGCCAGCAAAGGAGCAGAGCCCCTGGTGGAGAGGCAAGCATGGCTTTCAGGTAGGCACGAGCTTCAGACTCCTGGGCGCAATTGCAGTCAAGTGAGGAACGTCCGCTTCGAGCTGCTCGGCCTCCACAGGGTGGCTTCTGGACGTCAACAGCTTCCCTGTGTCGCTGTCAGAGGACTTTCCCTTTGGCTCTGGGTTTGGGTGGGAAACTGTCTCCTCATGTGACTTAGAAGCAAGAGCCTCTCGTGCTCAATAGGCAGTCAGGAGTTGACCACCTCTGTCCTTTGTACAAGCACGGAGAACAGCCATCTTATGCTCCGTCAGTTGCTTTTGTAGGTCTTCTGGCTGCAAATGTTGAATGAGGGTTACTTTTCTGCAGGCCATTCTTTCTTGGTTGAACAGTTGAGGCCTGAGAAATGCTGCATTCAGTATTCCATCTCTCTTCTTGATCTTGTTCCAGGTTGGATTTTTCCCTGGTGAGTGCGTGGAGCTCATCAACGGAAAACTTCCTGAGGCCCTCATCAATTCAGCGCCAAAGCCAGGTACGGATGTTACATGTGATGGCGCGGGGAAATCAAATGGAGTCTTTTTCTGGGTGTGTTCTGTGTTGAATACCTCCTTTATCCATCCCACGTTCTCCTCTGTGTTGATGATCCTTCCTGCATCCCACGGGGCGTAGGGCTGCTGTTTTGTAGGCAGTGAGAATGAGGGCTTGGGCAAACGATAGGATCCTTGTAGAATGGCTTGGGATGGAAGGGACCTCAAGGATCATCAAGCTCCAACCCCCGTGCCTCAGGCAGGGCTGCCAACCTCCACTTCGAATGCCAGACTAGACCAGGCTGCCCAGGGCCCCATCCAACCTGGCCTTGGACTCCTCCAGGGACGGGGAAAATCTGTTGTTGTAGGTACTTGTTGGCAATGTTCTTCCCGCTTTTACGTGCTCTGTCGAATGTGTGATGCTCGGCCTGCTCCCACTGAGCCCAACCTGAAATGAACTGGTTTCTTCCTTTTGTTGTGCAGTGCCAAAGAAGCGTGGCAAGCTCCTCAGCTTCCTTCGTTCCTTCGTGAAGGCCCGCCCAGAGGAACCGAAGCAGCGGGAGATGGAGCTGGAGAAGGAGAAGGGAGGGGTGTTTGGCTGTGACCTGGGAGATCATCTTCTCCACTCTGGCCGTGATGGTAAGGAACAGCCCGTTCCTGAGAGCTTCCTCTCTCTGTTGGGCATGTAAAGATGAAAGAAAGGGAGATCATGTCTAGCAAGGGGCAGGTTGATAGCGGTGGAGAAGCGTGAGGTGGGAGTTATGGCTGAAAGGGAAGCTGAGGCTAATGCTCATAGGAGGCCGGCACACTTTTATTTGCTTAAAGCCAAAGGTGTAAGCCAATCGCACGCTAGCCTGAAAACCAAGGAAGCCTTTTGGCCCAAGAGAGTGTAGTGCGTCAGTTTCCTAGCTCTTCTGGACATGAGGTCTCACGCCTCCATTGCGGTGGGAGCTGTGATGGGACTTGTGGCAGTGTCTCTGGCTTCCCCAGAATTACTTTCTGCAGGCTGCTTGGCAGGTCCTGGCATTTCTTGAAAGCCAAGAACACGTCCGTGTCCAGTTTTGTCCCCGGCTCCTGCCTGTCTGCGCCGTCTGCGACAGCCTTTTTTCTCCTCTACGGAGGAGGCAAGCAGTAGCCTGGCTGGGCTTAGTGGATGGGATGTGACAGGGGCAGCGGCTGAAGCAGGACTTGAATCAGGAGCTCAGCTAAGCGCTGGCCCTTGTTCTGTAGTCCCCCAGGTCGTGCAGAGCTGCGCTGAGTTCATTGAGCAGCACGGCGTGGTGCAGGGGATCTACCGCCTGTCCGGCGTGGCGTCCAAGATCCAGAAGCTGCGGTAAGAGTGCTTCTGGACTGTATGTTGTCTTGCTTTGGAGTTGTTTTCCTCTTTCTCCAAGCCCTCTGTTTTTGTGTCCTTCTCTCCAGCCATGACTTTGAGTCGGAGCAGATTCCGGAGCTCACCGTCCGGGACATTCACAGCGTGAGCTCCCTGTGCAAGATGTACTTCAGGGAGCTCCCGAGCCCTCTGCTGACCAAGCAGCTGTATGGCAAGTTCTCGGTAAGCACAAGGCAATGGCCTTCATGTCCCTCTTCCCTGGGCCTCTTGGCATGGCCTGTCTCATACAAACATGCCTGCAAACCTCATGGTCTTTTTCTCTGATTTTCTGTTATCCCCATGAGGTAGAATCGCATGTCTTTGCCACATCTTGCAGCATACTGATGCCACTTTTGGTGCTCCCAGGAGGTGGCCATTTCTGTATTCACAATGCTTGCGAGGAGCTGAGCTGCACAATCAGGCTGTAAAGCAGCCCAGTGCTTGGACTTCTTGGCCTTGATGGCACCAGCTCCGTGCTGCTGTGTTCCCCAGGTTTTCTGCCTGTTGGAAGGCATAAAATCCACCTCGGTGCTGAGGAACAGCGCTCTGTCCCCGTAGTTGCCGACCTATACGGCAGGTATCTCTGCTGATCTGTGTCTCATTCCCTTTCTGCTTTCTTCCAGGACGCTGTTTGTGCCGCTACCGATGAGGAGCGGTTGGTCAGAATGCAGGAGGTCATCCAGCAGCTGCCCGCGCCTCACTACAGGTCAGAAAACTGCTGCCCTCAGTCTGGTGAAATGCAGCAGGGCTGAGATCGGAGGGCGATGATGCGATAGCAGGCTAGGCTTTGTCTCACGCTCGCAGCGTGATGCCTGTGTGTGTTGAAGTTGAAGTGCTCGATGGCTGCGTGGGGTGAATGCATTGGGTCAGCTCCTGGGCACAGGGGCACAGCTGGTACAGCTGATGGCTGCAGCTGTACTGTGCTGGGGCTTGGTGCTGCAGCGTGGCACTTGGGAAAGCTTGATCTACTTGCTATTCCGAAGCAAGAACAAGCAGTTGCATGAAGTGAGGTTTGTTTGGTGAATGTGAGCCCGGTGTGCTCAGTGGTGCTGAAGGTTTGGCTCTTGCTTTCCAGGACGCTGGAGTACCTGATCAGACACTTGGCTTGTCTGGCTGGGAGCTGCTCCGTCACAAACATGCCCGCTAAGAACTTAGCAATTGTATGGGCTCCCAACCTCTTCAGGTAAACTTCTTTTTCCGTCTCAGCACAAGGCTTCCATCTGTTCTCCCCACGGGCACAGTTTGGAGAGGACGACAATTTGTGCTCTCTTGGTTTTGTCAGATGGGGCTGGTGTGTCCTTGATCACCCGGGAGAATGTCTTCAGTGGCATCAGTGATTGCCCACTGCGGAAGTCTCCAGAGCCCAACTGGACAGCCTTTGGCTGCCCAAATGCCCAAACGTGGGGAAACGATCTCGGGTCAATGACTTCTCCAATCTGCCTTTTCTACAGATCCCAGCAGAACGAGGCTGCCTGCGCCAGCGGAAGAGCTGCCTGCGAGGAACTGCAGAGGCAGTCGGATGTGGTGGAGTTCATCATCAACCACACCGACGTCCTCTTCTGCTCCAGCTCCACATCAGGCATTGGAGATGGAGCAGGTGAGCGTCTTCCTGCATGAGCTTTGTCTTGATGAGACACCTTGATCAAATGCAGGCCTTCTCCAGGATTGTTGAGATACGCTTTTGCTATCGAGGGGCCAGCAGGCTTGTGGGCTTAGATGAGAATATGGCATCCTCTGGGGCTGGATGCGGAGAATGTCCAAGCCCAAAGTTGAGCATGAGAAAACCGTCCCTGTCATGGTGATGTTTTGCGTGCAGGTGAACCTTGATGAAAGGGTTCTGACCTCCTCTTCTTTCACTTGACCAGAAATGCAATGCTGAGAGATGTGCAGCACCTACCCCAGTACTGTGATGGCTGTGCCGCTGCTTTCTGATCCTCCCTCTTAGCTGTGGTCTTCCCTTCCAGGGCGCAGTTCTCCATCAGGGCCCGAGTCTGTGCGGGTGTCTTCTCCTGCCACCAAGCTGCTCACCCTGGAGGAGGCACAGGCACAGAGGGGAGGCCACAGCAGCTCTCCCGCTGTGACAGAGAGCAGGGACATGCAAGTGGAAGAAGGCCCCGCAGCTGCACAGGGGAAATTCCACACAATCATTGACTTTCCATCTGAAAGGTAAAGAGGACTTTCTTTTCCAGCAGCTTCCTATCAGACTTGGTTGTTTGGGCATTTGTGGGTTTTTCTCCACTGTTGCAAGTGGAATGCAATGGTGCGTGTGGTGGTGTACTGAATGTCCCCTCCCTTTGGACTCTGAGGTTCAACTAACAGGCATGCTCTGCATCTGGGTTGACATGGCTGAGGGGAATGTAGCCAGCAAGACTCCAGGGCTGAGCTCTAGGAATGGAACTCTCCTCAACCGTGTGAATCAGAGTGAGCTTCAAAGTTGTGTTTCAGCAGGAACCAGGCAGTGCTAGGAACAAGCAAGTGTTGGCAAGAGCTCAGGGCAGCTCTTCCCTCACCCTGCACCATGCACGACTCACACCGCTCCCTCTTTTCTCCCTCTAGACCAAGTCCACCCAGCAGGGTGAAGGAATCCCCAGCATGCAGTTGGTGTTCCTGTTTCAGGCTGAGAAAACCATCCTCTGTGGGCAAACGCCAACTGCAGCGCGATGCCAGGGAGCCCTCGGAAACAGAGGTGGTGGTCCTGGCAGGTAAGGGTGCACATCCAGCTGTCAAAACCCTGCTTGTCAGCGCCATGGAATTCATGCTTGCAGTGGGCTTGTTCCTCCTGCTAGCGTTCAAGCCCGTGCCTACCATCTTCGGTTCAGCCCTGTCTTTCTTTCCCAAATCTGGTGTCTCTGGTGAAGTCAAGATGTGGACCTGCTGGAGCACACCCCTCTCGTGCCTTTCCCCGAGTACTTTTGGAAAGAGACAGGAGATGGGCACCACTGCAGTATGTCTCAGAATGATTCCTTCTGACACTTATGATGGAAGGAAGAGTACCCTTGCGACTCCGTGTTGCCTCTTTATCAGCAGAGATAAGATAACAAAAGAGAAAGACACACAACAAAAGCCCAACAGTTCCTTTCGAGACAGTGTTCCTACTGTTGCTATTGTCCTATTGGCTTTGTCCTGCTGCCACTGCAGAAGCAAATCTCAAGAACCACTCTCATCATTCAGCTTGTGCAAGTTTGCCACTAACTGTTTGCCTGTGTATCTACTCCTTCCTAGGTGAACCGAGCCCTCGTCCACGCAGGAGAGCCAGAGCGTATAGCGATGGTTCACTGTGTTCTTATATCAATGCAGAGCTGCTAGGAAGCATGAATCGCTGCAGCTCGGATGAAAGCCTTCCGTATAACATCAGTGAGGGAATGAAGGTGCTCATCCAAGTGGAAGCCCTCATCTCTCCCGGCTGTGCAAAAGACGCTGACCTGAGCCTGCCAGAAACAGCGGTCACCGAGCTGGACTGTGACGGGGCACCATTGCAGTGCAGCCCAGCCCAAGCACAGCCCGAGTGCCCCGACAGCAGCAGCTCCATGCAGGAGCAGGTCAGCGTCAGCCAGGAGGAGCCGAGCCTGGTGGAGGGGGACGTAGAATCAGAGCTCCAGTCCCAGGCATCGGGCAGCAGCACGAGCTCTGAGCCCCTCTCTCCTGAACATGAAAGGATGAGTCCCATCTGTACACCGGACCTCTCACCAAAAGGCCCTCCTGGCTCTTAGGGAATAAAAGCACGCTGGTGCTGGATCAACGCCTTGACTGCCTTCTGAGTCTTCATTCCCAGGGATTGGGATGGATGCAAGCAACAGCAAGGCAGCTCATGTTGCAAGGCTATGGCTGTGGGCTGTGCGTGCAGCAGCGCTCCGGGTTTGTTCCCACTTGTCTGGCTGTGGGATGCCTGCAGCGAGAGCTGTGCACCCGTAGTGTATGGTAGCAAAGAATCTCCAGCATCCGGGATGCTGCTCATGATCATGCCCAGCTTCCGTGCTATGGCTGTGGCTTTGTGATGCTTTTGAGTGAGGGCTTTTGGGTGCTCCTGGATGCCTCGGCTGGTCCCCGCCAGCTCTCTCCTCTCTCCCGCCGTGTCCATTCCTGGCTCCCAGCTACGAGCTGGCCCTGCAGAGCATCTGCAGCCCTGTCAGCATCAGCATCCAGCAGCGGCAGGAGGAGCTCCCCGTGAGCAGCATCTGCCCGTCCCTCCCCCGGGCTCTCATTGGTCAGAGGCAGCTCTGTCCGTCCCCCTGCGTCTCATTGGTCAGCAGCAGCTCCGTCCCTCCCCCGGCGTCTCATTGGTCAGCAACAGCTCTGTCCCTCCCCCGTTGTCTCATTGGTCAGCAACAGCTCTGTCCCTCCCCCGGCGTCTCATTGCTCAGCGGCAGCTCCGCCGGCTCCCATTGGCTGAGCCGCCGTGCGCGGGAGCGGCCGTTGGGAGCCGGCAGTGTCAGGCGCGGCTGTCGTCAGCGAAGCGCCGCTCCGGCAGCCCGGGCCGCCCCGCAGGAGAGCGCGGCGTCAGCCGGAGCTGTCCGGGCAGCACCGAGCCGGAAGCCACGGCACAACGGGAGCGAGTGCTGAGGACAGCTCTGCCGGAGGTGTGCGGGAGAACGGGAGTGGGAGAGGGAGAGGGGCCCTGCGCGGCCCCCCAAGCACACTGCCCTCCCCTTCCCCGTGGACCCCCCGTGGGGTTGGGCTGTGGGATTGGGATGAGGGCTGTGGGATGGGTGATGGGATTGGGACTGATGGAGGCCTCGGGTCCCCCAGCGCCACAGTGCTGCTGCCTGCATCTGAACCGTGCCCCCCCACCCCCAACCCCTCCAGCGCTGCTCCCGGTGCCCCCAGACCCCCTGCAGCTCCCCACAACCGGGGCTAAGATGGGCCTGTGGCTACTGGGAGCTGCGGGGAGGCTATAGGGGAATATGGGGCTGACGGGGGCTTTGCAGGGACTGTTAAGGCGTATGGGTCTGTAAGGAGCTGAGGGGGACTCTAGGGGGGATCTGGGGCTGTGGTGAGCCATCGGAGGATTTGGGGCTATAGGTGGCTGTGGGGAGGTTATGGGCGGGTGGGTATATAGTCAGGCTGCCCAGGGAGGTTGTGGATTGTCCTTCTCTGGAGATACTCCAAACCCAGCTGGATGCCTACAGTACAGCCTGCTGTATGGAGCCTGTTTTGCGAGGGGGGGGGGGGGGGGAGGAAGGGCTCCATGATCTCCAGAGGTCCCTCCCAGCCCCTACAGTTCTGTGATTGTAATCGTTGCTTCTTGCAGCAGTAGAGTGTTTCAGAAGAGAGAAAAAGATCGCGGCGGTGAACTGGCTTTCTGTGGATGGTAAAGCTGTGCTGAGAACTGGGCTGACTATTGCAGCTGAAAATGCGTGCCGAGTGTGCAGACGCAGAGGAATATCTTTTCCGTGTAGGTTGAGCTTGTCTAAGGTAGGTGTCCTTGCTAGGTGAGCTTCTGCTTTAAAGCATCAAGTTGTAATTTTAAAAGTAAGGTTGCCAGTTCTTTTTTTCCCCAAGTGATTTTTTAGCCGGGAGAGATTGGAGGTGCTGTTTGGTGATGGAGGACGGAGAGAGGAAAAGCAAGTAAAAGGCATGCTGTGCATAGCCACCACATGCCATGGGCACCGTTGTCGTCCTGCACAAAGGAGGAGCAGCTCAGCAAGCTCGGCCTGGGCCGTGGGAGGGAGCATACAGACATCTGGACCAACCGGCAACGAGTTAGTTGTGCAGGTTGGTTGTTCCCTTGCTGCTGGGCTGGGGCGTTTGAAGAATGATGAACATGCTGATGCCCAGCCAGGCTTTGGGGCTGAGTCTGCGTAGCAGACTGCAGAGCACTGCTTGGTCCATTTGAGTGTATGGAACAAGTGTGACATCCTTTGTGCTGGAGTCGTGTGGAAGGAGTCCTATGTGTTTGCGACCTGACTTGAAACCAGTGGGCATCACGGAGGAGTAGGGGAAGGGGATGAGGGGAGGCAAGTTGGGGTAAGAGGATAAGGCGTAGGAACGGGAACCTGTTTGGCCGATCTGAAGTGCTGCCGTTCTCTTTTTGGTTTAGGAATCTCTGTGTGCTTTTTCCTGAAGAACAATCTCATTGTTCATCTTGTGAGCAAATTCATTCAGGCCTGTTAGTTGGTGTTGTTCTCTCCATAGAGCTGCAAGTGAAATGGATACTTCTGGTGTGATGTGCAGCCCCCTCCCGCCTTCTCAGATCAACCAAGTTGTCAAGGCCTGGCTCTTGGTTGGTTAGCTGTGCCCAAGGTGAGAGAGGTGTCTCTTCTGGGCTTGACGTGCGGCAATCAGACCATATAGCCGGTAAGGATATAGAACAGGCATGTGTTTATTGGTGACGCGCGTACTCCCTGGTGCAAGGGGGATCGCTCCACCTAACTTGCACACTGTCAGGAGAAATGGTGCTATAGATGTAGGTAGGTCAAACTAATAGCTAATCAGTAGTTGACAGGAATTCGGAGACGTATTCATTCCATTCCAGAGAGCCCATTAGCATGCAGTCCCTCCCCTCCTTGCACATGCATAGAAGGTTGTGATGATGAAGGCTTGTAGTCTTCCTTGCAAAGGCTCATAGTCTTCCTCACTGCACACTTGTGACCCCGAAGGGGGGGACATACCCCAAACCGGTTTCAGCTTGCCCTGTAGACATCTATTCAGCTCCCTGCCACGTGTTTTTGAGCTGCTCTCCATTCCTTATCTCGATGGCCTTCATCCTCCCTGTTATTCCAGACCTAGTGTCTGTGAAAGTGCTTGGAATCCCTTGTTTTCTAACACTCTCTATCTAAACTCCCTTTGTTTGCCTCTTATTTCTACTTTGTGCAGCTACTCTCCCTTTTCTTGCTGTGAGGCCCTTCTCTCTCTAACTGCAGGCTCCTGTTCTCACTCTTCAGTTCCCCCTTTTCTATATGTCTAGCAGGGCTTCTACCTGCTAGATCATTTTGATTCTGTTCTGCGTGTCCCAAAATAGGCCCCACTTCCCACCTTTGGCCTCAACGCATATCTCTTCCATATCTCCTTTTTCTTTCTAGCACTCTGGCACAGGCAGGCAGAGCATCTCATCATGACACAGGTAAAACCTCCCAACAGCACCAAGAGGATGCAAACTAGGAAGAGCTGCTTTAACCATCCTAGATTCAGTAGCCAGCTAGTAAGCAAGTTCCCTAAATCTCCTTCCCAGCTGGGGTCATCCTGACTTGACCTATGCAGGACTTTGGTCTGTTCCCAAACTTTCCATCAATCTCTCTCGATTCTTAAATCCTTCTTGCTGTAAGCACAGCGACTCTGACTTATTCTTGTGCAAACCCCTCCTTCCTTGGCTGTTAATCGGTCTAGTGCCATCCTATTCTGGAGCACTGCTTTGGATAAAGGGGATACTTCTTCTTGGATTGCTCGTAATGCATCCGTTGTGCCATTCTCTATGATTTCCAGAGTTGCAGAGATATTGACTCTAGCTTTTTCTAGCTGGGCAACTCCTAGAGCCGGGATAAGGGCTCTCGGAAAGCAGTGGTATCCCTTGTTCTATATAGCTAGGAGGTTGTTTGTACGCTTCGTTTGAATCCCAGGGGTCCTCAGGAGTCCCCAAGGGATTTTCTCATGCACCATGGTCTGGGCTATTAAGTATCCTGTAGTGCAAGTCCCTGTCCAATTTAAAGGTACTGCATTCCGTGCCTGAGCGTCCCCACATAACCACCATGTGGTATCCATGAGGTAACTTCAGACATCTAATTACCTCCCTGCCAAATGTTTTTGAGCTGTTCTCCGGTCCTTATCTTTATGGCCTTCATTCTCCTTGTTATTCTGGACCTAGCGCCTGTAAAAATGCTTGGAATCCCTTGTTTTCTATTACTCTCTACATAAACTATCTCTATTTGCCCCTTATGTCTACTTTGTGAAGCTGCTTTCTCTTTTCTTGCTATGAAGCCCTTCTTTCTATACTGCAGGGACCTGATTTTGCCCTTCAATTCCCCCCTTTTCTATAATCTAGCAGGACGTCTACCTGCTAGATTCTCTAATCTGTTCTATTTGTCCCAAAATAGGTCCCACTTTCCACCTTTTGCCTTAGCTCATGTTTCTTCCATATCTCGTATTCTTTTCTCGTATTTCGGCACAGGCAGGCAGAGCACTTTATCATCACACAGGTAAAACCTACAATCAGTACTAAGATGATACAAACTAGGAAGAGCTGCTTTAACCATCCTAGATTTGGTAGCCAGCTAGTAAGCAGGTTCCATAAATCTTCCTTCCAGTTGGTGTCATCCTGATTTGTCCTATGCCGGACTTTCGTCTGTTCCCAAATTTTACTTAATTCTGTTTCAGTTCTTAAATCCTTATTGATGTAAGCACAGCAACTCTGATTTATTATTGTACATACTCCTCCTCCCTTGTCTGTTAATAGGTCTAATGCCATCCTATTTTGGAGTACTACTTTGGATAAGGAGGATACCTCTTCTTGGATTGCCCGTAATACATCTGTTGTGGCATTCTCCATGATTTCCAGAGTTGCAGAGATATTTACTATACCTTTTTCTAGCTGGGTAACTCCTAGAGCCAGGCTAAGAGCTCTCAGAAAGCTGTGGTATCCTTTGTTATATATAGCTAGGGTGTTGTATGTAAGCTTAGTTCTAATTCAAGGGGTCCTTAGGAGTCCCCGAGGGATTTCCTCATGCACCGTGGTCTGGGGTATTAAGTATCCTGTAGTACAAGTCCCTATCCATTTAAAGGTAATGCCTTTCGTGCCTGGCCGTCTCCACATAGCCACCAGTATCCATGAGGTAACTTACATCGCCTGGACATATTTTTCTGATGAGTGAATGATGCTCCCATCTCTACAATTCCAAGTACGTTCTTATCTGAGACCCAATAGGACTCCTTATCAATCCTAGGATCACACCCCTCACCTTGGTTCCACCTTCCAGCTTCACTGATCCCTGATACTGCCCCAGAATTTCCATATTCCCAACTACACCCTATGGCTGTCAAGTTCCGTCATCCAACCTCCACCCCACCTTTACCATCAGTTTTTCTGCCTACAAAGATAGATGTAGTAAAGTTAATAACTAGTAAATCAAACTTAGGTCCCTTTTGTGACTTGTCTTCTATCCCAAACTTACACTTTCTGTGCTCTACCCAATATGGAATGGTCCAATTTAGTGCCACTATCCCATAAACAGGCACTTTTCCCTCCCCTCTGGGGAAGGCAGTGCATATCCAACAAGATTTGTTGAGAGCCTGGCCGATTTTATCAGTTATTTTTAAGTAGCTATTCTCTTGCCAAGCTGTGACTACTGCTCCAATCATACTGACTATTATCAAAATCTTATACATGCTTATGGATCCTGATTTTCAGTGGTCCGCTCTCTTCTGCTGTTTGCTGTGGTCCTGGTGCTTTCTTCAGGCGGGTGTGACGTATCCACAGTGTAAGTCCCTCTACCTTGGCAGTGGTATGGGTGGTCAGGAGAATTTTGTAGGGTCCTTCCCACTTTGGTTCCAGAGGTGAATCTGAGAGAGAGGTTTAACATAAACATAGTTGCCTGGCAATACATCATGCACTGGACCATCTAGGCCTTGTGCCCTGGCACCAAATACTGCTTGTTCAATTTTCTTTAATTGCTTTGCCAAGCTGACCATATATTCACTCAACACCTTATCCCCCACCTGTATAGAGATTTCCTTTTGTACAGTATAGGGTCACCCATAAAGAATCTCATGTGGGCTTAATCCTTCCTTGCTTTGGGGTTTAGTCCAAATTCTCAGAAGTGCCAAAGGCAGTGCCTGCAGCCAGGGAATCCCAGCCTCTTGGCCAAGTTTTCCTATCTGTAATTTGATCAGGTGATTCGTTTTTTCCACCTGTCCGCATGACTGCCGTCTATAAGGTGTGCAATTGCCAATCAATTCCCAATAATGTGCTTATTTTTTTTTTTGGACCACCTTGGCAAAAATGTGGGCCTCGATCTGCTGAGATTGGTACAGGAACTGTCAGGAACACTGTCAGGAGAAATGGTGCTATAGATGTAGGTAGGTCAAACTAATAGCTAATCAGTAGTTGACAGGAATTCGGAGACATATTCATTCCATTCCAGAGAGCCCATTAGCATGCAGTCCCTCCCCTCCTTGCGCATGCGTAGAAGGTCGTGATGATGAAGGCTTGTAATCTTCCTTGTGAAGGCTCGTAGTCTTCCTCACTGCACACTTGTGACCCCGAAGGTGGGGGCATACCCCAAACCGGTTTCAGCTTGCCCTGTAGACATCTAATCAGCTCCCTGCCACGTGTTTTCGAGCTGCTCTCCATTCCTTATCTTGATGGCCTTCATCCTCCCTGTTATTCCTGACCTAGTGTCTGTGAAAGTGCTTGCAATCCCTTGTTTTCTAACACTCTCTACCTAAACTCCATCTGTTTGCCTCTTATTTCTACTTTGTGCAGCTACTTTCCCTTTTCTTGCTGTGAGGCCCTTCTGTCTCTAACTGCAGGCTCCTGTTCTCACTCTTCAGTTCCCCCCTTTTCTATAGTCTAGCAGGACTTCTACCTGCTAGATCATTTTTATTCTGTTCTGCGTGTCCCAAAATAGGCCCCACTTCCCACCTTTGGCCTCAACACATATCTCTTCCATATCTCCTTTTTCTTTCTAGCACTCTGGCACAGGCAGGCAGAGCATCTCATCATGACACAGGTAAAACCTCCCAACAGCACCAAGAGGATGCAAACTAGGAAGAGCTGCTTTAAACCATCCTAGACTCAGTAGCCAGCTAGTATGCAAGTTCCTTAAATCTCCTTCCCAGCTGGGTCATCCTGACTTGTCCTGTGCAGGACTTTCATCTGTTCCCAAACTTTCCATCAATCTCTCTCGATTCTTAAATCCTTCTTGTTGTAAGCACAGCGACTTTGATTTATTCTTGTGCATACCCCTGCTTCCTTGGCTGTTAATCGGTCTAGTGCCATCCTATTTTGGAGTACTACTTTGGATAAAGAGGATACCTATTCTTGGATTGCCCGTAATACATCTGTTGTGGCATTCTCTTTCATTTCCAGAGTTGCAGAGATATTGACTCTAGCTTTTTCTAGCTGGGCAACTCCTGGAGCCGGGATAAGGGCTCTCGGAAAGCGGTGGTATCCCTTGTTCTATATAGCTAGGAGGTTGTTTGTACGCTTCGTTTGAATCCCAGGGGTCCTCAGGAGTCCCCAAGGGATTTTCTCATGCACCATGGTCTGGGCTATTAAGTATCCTGTAGTGCAAGTCCCTGTCCAATTTAAAGGTACTGCATTCCGTGCCTGAGCGTCCCCACATAACCACCATGTGGTATCCATGAGGTAACTTCAGACATCTAATTACCTCCCTGCCAAATGTTTTTGAGCTGTTCTCCGGTCCTTATCTTTATGGCCTTCATTCTCCTTGTTATTCTGGACCTAGCGCCTGTAAAAATGCTTGGAATCCCTTGTTTTCTAATACTCTCTACATAAACTATCTCTATTTGCCCCTTATGTCTACTTTGTGAAGCTGCTTTCTCTTTTCTTGCTATGAAGCCCTTCTTTCTATACTGCAGGGACCTGATTTTGCCCTTCAATTTCCCCCTTTTCTATAATCTAGCAGGACGTCTACCTGCTAGATTCTCTAATCTGTTCTATTTGTCCCAAAATAGGTCCCACTTTCCACCTTTTGCCTTAGCTCATGTTTCTTCCATATCTCGTATTCTTTTCTCGTATTTCGGCACAGGCAGGCAGAGCACTTTATCATCACACAGGTAAAACCTACAATCAGTACCAAGATGATACAAACTAGGAAGAGCTGCTTTAACCATCCTAGATTTGGTAGCCAGCTAGAAAGCAGGTTCCATAAATCTTCCTTCCAGTTGGTGTCATCCTGACTTGTCCTATGCAGGACTTTCGTCTGTTCCCAAATTTTCCTTAAATCTGTTTCAGTTCTTAAATCCTTACTGATGTAAGCACAGCAACTCTGATTTATTACTGTACATACCCCTCCTTCCTTGGCTGTTAATAGGTCTAATGCCATCCTATTTTGGAGGACTACTTTGGATAAAGTGAATACCTCTTCTTGGATTGCCCGTAATACATCTGTTTTGGCATTCTCCATGATTTCCAGAGTTGCAGAGATATTTACTATACCTTTTTCTAGCTGGGTAACTCCTAGAGCCAGGCTAAGAGCTCTCAGAAAGCTGTGGTATCCCTTGTTCTATATAGCTAGGGGGTTGTATGTATGCTTAGTTCTAATTCAAGGGGTCCTCAGGAGTCCCCAAGGGATTTTTCTCATGCACCATGGTCTGGGGTATTAAGTATCCTGTAGTACAAGTCCCTGTCCAATTTAAAGGTAATGCCTTTCGTGCCTGGCCGTCTCCACATAGCCACCAGTATCCATGAGGTAACTGACATGGCCTGGCCATCTTTTCCTGGTGAGTGAATGATGCTCCCATCTCTACAATTCCGAGTATGTTCTTATCTGAGACCCACTGAGAATCCTTATCGATTCTAGGATCACACCCCCCACCTTGGCTCCACCTTCCAGCTTCACTGATCCCTGATATTACCCCTGAATTTCCATATTCCCAACTACACTCTATGCCTGTCAAGTTCCGTCATCCAACCTCCACCCCACCTTTACATCAGTTTTTCTGCCTACAAAGATAGATGTAGTAAAGTTAATAACTAGTAAATCAAACTTAGGTCCCTTTTGTGACTTGTCTTCTATCCCAAACTTACACTTTCTGTGCTCTACCCAATATGGAATGGTCCAATTTAGTGCCACTATCCCATAAACAGGCACTTTTCCCTCCCCTCTGGGGAAGGCAGTGCATATCCAACAAGATTTGTTGAGAGCCTGGCCAATTTTATCAGTTATTTTTAAGTAGCTATTCTCTTGCCAAGCTGTGACTACTGCTCCAATCATACTGATTATTATCAAAATCTTATACATGCTTTTGGATCCTGATTTTCAGTGGTCCTCTCTCTTGTGCTGTTTGCTGTGGTCCTGGTGCTTTCTTCAGGCAGGTATGACGTATCCACAGTGTAAGTCCCTCTACCTTGGCCGTGGTGTGGGTGGTCAGGAGAAGTTGGTAGGGTCCTTCCCACTTTGGTTCCAGAGTTGAATCTGAGAGAGAGGTTTAACATAAACATATTCGCCTGGCAATACATCATGCACTGGACCATCTGGGCCTCATGCCCTGGCACCGAATACTGCTTGTTCAATTTTCTCTAATTGCTTTGCCAAGCTGACCATATATTCACTCAACACCTTATCCCCCACCTGTATAGAGATTTCCTTTTGTACAGTATAGGGTCACCCATAAAGAATCTCATGTGGGCTTAATCCTTCCTTGCTTTGGGGTTTAGTCCAAATTCTCAGAAGTGCCAAAGGCAGTGCCTGCAGCCAGTGAATCCCAGCCTCTTGGCCAAGTTTTCCTATCTGTAATTTGATCAGGTGATTCGTTTTTTCCACCTGTCCGCATGACTGCTGTCTATAAGGTGTGCAATTGCCAATCAATTCCCAATAATGTGCTTATTTTTTTTTGGACCACCTTGGCAAAAATGTGGGCCTCGATTTGCTGAGATGGGTACAGGAACCCCGAACCTTGGAATTAACAGCATGTAACAGCATTTTCGTTGCTTCCCCAGCCTTAGGAGTCCTCCAGGGAAATACCTCTGGCCATCCCCAAAAGCTATCAGTTAGTGCCAACATCCAGTGATCCCCCCCTTTTCTTGGGGGTTTCAGGAAGTCACTTTGTCACTGTTGCCCTGGAAGGTTCCTTTTCCCAATAGGCCCACTTGTAGCCCTTTGCTGGTACTAGGATCGTGCTTTGTAACGTCTGTTTGCCCAAGACATTTTCCTCTCCTCTCTTAGAAACCAATTTCCATGGAGTACCAAAGGGCCAAACAATGTGTCCATCTGTCAGCCTGCTCTCTTCCCTTCTAAATGATGACTTAGATTGCTGTCTTCTTGAAAATATTTTACAGGTTTTGACTCAGGTTCAGCAATTTTAAGCTTACGGTCTGGAATTAAAGCCCTCTTCAACGACCTGCTCTGCCCCCTGATCCACCACGTTCTCTCCACTTTCCGGTACGGTGTTCCCTTTCTGATGTCCTTGACAATGGATGGTAGCCACGCTCTTTGTTGATTTACATCAGGCTGTTTTTCCTTGTGCGTGAGCAATCCTTGCTCTCTTCAGCTGGTCCTATGAGCATGTAGCATCTTAACTGCGTAATTATACGGACAGATGCGATGTCAGGCTCTTGTCAAGGCATTTATTTCAGGCTTCCTAGAGACAGTCCCCACAGGTAATGGTTGTTTTTCGGTGACCTTGTCAGTAGCAGTTCCTGCATATCCTGCCTTACAGTTTCCTTGTCTCACCAAACTGCTTGCATCAGTAAGCCAGGTGTCTTCTGCATCTTCTAAGGATTCGTCTTTCAGGTCCGACTGGTAACAGTGCGTAGCTTCAGTTGTTTGCAAGCAGTCCTGAAATGGTTGTTCTCCGGGAGTTCCGCTAAGGAGAGATGCTGGGTTGACAATAGGAGTTGCAGTTATTTCTGCATCATCCTGCTGTACCAGGATGGCCTGGTATTTCAGGAAGCCCTGGGGGTGAGAGCCCATGCCCCCCTTTTACCTTCAAAACAGTATAGACACTGTGTGAGATATTCCAAACTGTTCTTCTTTGGCCTAGCGTAGATGTCCGAGGTTCTTGAATCTTGAGCACTGGTGCAGCCACCGCCCTCAACCACTCTGGCCATCTCTTCCTCACTTCCTGAAGGGGCTTTACCACCAGTCCGTAGCCGTGTATCCACAGTTGGCACCCTGCTGTCATTCCTGAGAATGTATGGAGTTCCTCGGCACTTTGTGGCTCAGGGCTTTGGCAGATGGCTTCCTTCCTGGCAGTACTTGAGGTTCCAAGTCCAGCTGTAACCTCCTATCCCAGATAGGTCCCTTGCCGTTGAGTTCTTGGTGCCTTCTGTTGAGAAAGTCGATCATCATTGAAACCAAGAAAATTCAGTACATTTGCAGTCCATTGTACGCAGGCCTCTTTGTTTCTGTGGCATCCACATGCTGCAGTCAAGTTCCACCGTGGGATGGAGGAACCCAAATCTCAGGCTCCCGAGTTGAGCAGTTCTCCAAAATCCTTGGGCTGTTCTCACAGCCCTGGCTAACACTGTCCAGGTGAACGGAGTCTTTTTTGTCCCGGACTGGGGCTCTCCTATTCAATGGCAAATCACTTTAGGCTTCCTTTAGTCAAACCAGGCAGAAAAGGCATCCTTCACATCCAGAAGGCAAACTCCACCTACTCATTCCCTAACTTAGTTACTGAAGTGTATGGATCATATGGATTCATTGGAGAGATTGGAGTATTGTATTTGGATTCACATTCAATTAGTAATCCGAAATCCACAAGTTATCTATGGTTTCTTTTCTCCTTCTCCAGTTGCATATCCTGAAAGGGCACTGCTTAACCCTGAGTGGGCTACCCCTAGATCTTGCTTTGAACTTAGGGCTGCATTTTGGCTCTACCAGACATCCCTGATAGCCACACGGCTAAGCATACCTTAGTGAAGTTTTCTGTAACTTCTGGGGGTACCCCATTGTTTGTCCCTGTTTGCATGAAAGCCAGACTTACCATTTTCAGTCAGTTCATCTTGTTTGACCCTTAGCTCCAGTGTTATTGAATTGACTCTCTGCATCCATTTGTTCTGATGAGTCTTGCCAGAGGAACGGTTTTGGAGAACCTGGCACCTACAGGCATGTATGTATTCCTCCTTATTTTCTCAGCCTCTCTTGAAGTGATCCCAAAAGGGAAGCCTTTTCTTGTTGGGCAGTAGCTGCGACTTGTGTTGCAAAATCATCCCTGGGTGGTAAGAGGCACCCGTGCCCACCGGAAACGAAACCTCTTTCTCCTGCTCTCCTAGCTGCGATTTCAACCGGTGGATTTGCTAGGAATAACTTCCCAGGTTGCCATTCTTCAGCTTTTGCAATCAGAGACGGTTGGATTTGTGCACCGCTGTCTCATTTCCCTGCAGTTGGCACAGTGCTTTTGGCCCAGCAGGGCTGGAAGCCTCCCCTCCACGGGCTCTTCCAGGCCCCCCCCGTACCTCTTTCTGAGGGGACCTCTGTGTCCTACGGCTCTACTCTAGCACCGCAACAGGAACAGCTGTTGCTCTTCCCAATGGCCTTACTATCTCTGTTCCTCAATCCGTTTTTTTCCTTTCTCTTGCTCAGCTCTCTTTGGATCTACCACCCCATTCCACCTTGCTCATCTTGGCCTTCCTCAGCCTGTGTCCTTCTGCAACTTTACCCTTCCCAAAGTCTCATCACTACATAAACAACTAGCATGACGTTTCAGTTTCACCTCCTCCTCTCCTCTCCGGAGATTTCCAGTGCTAACCCTGGAATTTGGGTTTCCGAGATCTCTGCACATGAAGGCTGTTCTCACTGCCAGTGCCCCATCCTCTCCACCTCCCCCCCTTTGCAAGTAATGCTGTTTTACAACAGCACTCTCTGTGTGAGGCTGGGGCAGGGGTGTGGGGGGGTTGCTCTCCTGCCGGTGCGGATACACTCACTTTCTCTGTAACCCTTTTTCCTTTGTCCCCTCTTCATCCCCTCAGTTACACTTCCACATACCCTCAGTCATGCTTCTGTTTCCCATTAGCAATTACACTTACTTCTGCCATGAAAACCGTTTGTCCTATTCCCTTCAGAACCCACCATTCAAACAGCACAGTTCTTCAGTGTCCATAAACACCCAGTACTTAGTCTCATGATGAGAGCACTCCATTCTAACAACTGGTCATGTTACTTTATGGACCTTCCTTCCTTAAGAAAAACAGGAACTGTAAGAAGGTATGATAGTTACGGGTCCCCTTCCGATGCCGCTTCTCATCATCTTCTAACTTCCACATTAAGCACCACTGATTGCAATACTTGGTGAGAGTTTCCTTCCTCAGGGTGCCTCCAGGTTCCCCTGCAGTATCCCACCAGTGTGCCAGTGCACATCCCAACGGGGCTTCTTTGGGAATTTCCTTCCCCTGGGAGCCTCCCACGATGTTGACCAAATTCTTCTTGATTCCTCATTTCCTCAGAGTTTCCACAGGCAACCCTGGACACCGCCTACTGATCTTGTTCAGATGTGAACACTTGGATCTCACAGGTCTCACAGAAGCCTGACCACCTTCCTTGACACGCTTCCCGCAATCAGAAGACAGTACTATGCAAACAGGCTGACCCTCATTCCCTGCAAGGAACGCATCTCACTCACACCACACTCACTCTGATCTTTAGAACAAAAGCCATGGTTTCGACGTAGTCCACAATGCTGACGACGTCTTTTAGCTGGCATCTTCATAAGGCTAGTACATGAGTCAGTAAGCTTTCAGGTTTCTCGGAAAGTCAGCTGGACCTGAAATGATTAGATCCACGGTACGGAACACTCAGCAGATGGTGATAACAATCACACAACCTAGAACTCCCACTCCTATCTCGCTGTTTCCAGAAAAAGGAGGGAGAGCTGTTGCTCTTCCCTTGCATCTGACTTGCAGGTCCCCTTCCCCAGGCATCCTGTGAGGCCCTTCTCAGAGTCTCTAACTGCAGGGTCCCGTTCTCACTCTTCAGGCTTTGGAGACATGCCTTCCAGTTGCACGTTGTGTTCTTTGTTGTGTTGACCTCTTGAGCTCCAGCCCTAAGGGAGGATCCGAGCGGGTAGCGCAGAAGGAACGGTTTAGAGTGGAAGTGCACTGCAAAGGGCCGGAGGCAGCAGGAGCAGGGAAGTGATCATCGCCACTGTACTGCACTCAGCACTGGTGAGTCCTCTCCTTGAGTAGTGTGTTCAGTTCTGGGCCCCTGACTAGAAGGGGGACCCTGAAAGCCTGCAGTGTGTCCAGAGAAGCGCAATGAAGCTGTGAGGGGTGTAGAGCACAAGTGTGATGGGGAGCGGCTGGGGGAAGTGGGATTCCTTAGTGTGGAGAAGAGGAGGCACAGGGAAGACCTTCTCCCTCTGTCCAGTTACGTGACGAGAGGTTGTGTTGATGTGGGGTGGTCCTCTTCTCCCGTGGAACTAGTGCTAGGATTAGAAGGAATGGCCTCAGGTTGCATGAGGGGAGATTGAGGTTGGATGGGAAGTACAACTTCTCCCAGTGGGTGGTCAGCCGCTGGAGCGGGCTGCCTGGGGAGGTGATAGAGTTCCTGTCCCTGCAGGTGTTCAAGGGACACTGGATGTTGTAGTGAGGGACGTGGCTTAGTGGGAAGGAAATGGTGGTGGTAGGTGGGTGTTTGGACTGGATGATCATGGAGGTCTTTTCCAACGTTGCTGATGCCATGATTGTAGGAGAGGCATCTGCTGGGTGAGTGCTTTGCTGGTGAGCGTCCCCCTGCTGGAAAGCAGGCAGCTGTGGTCTTTGCAGACAGCCACATCCACGGGGATTGGAGGCTTCTGAACCGGAACCTTGTCTTTCCCGTCTCGTGCCCGCTAAGTCCTGTTGTTTGAAAGCAGCACCTTGGTGGCAACCTTGATTTCTGCAGCCTTCTCTGAGCTTTGTGCCACGAGAGCTGTGCCGCTTCTCCCTGTGATGTGAGAGGGTCTGGAAGGCCCTGCAAGAAGTCTGGGTAGGTGATGGCAGTGTCTCTTCCTTTCCCCGCCGGTGCTGGACATAGCGGGGAACGGGAGTGGGGGACATCCCAGCATGTGGGTTCCTACCTCAGCAGAACGGAAGGGCTGTTCTGATGGGTGTAGTTGAAGTGGAGTGAGTCTGAGGCTGATGAGAGAAACGAGGGGCCTGTGAAAAAAAGGAGCATGCTGCATTTTGTGGCGCAAGATGTTCTGGGAACTGCTGGTAACAGTGCCCACAGACTTGGATGAATCTTCAGTCGGGTGCAGGGACGCGTATGCTCATCGTAGATGTCACGCTGACAGCAGCAGTAGAGAGACAAATTTCATAGGGCTGCATGCTTTTTTTTTTCCTTTTGTTTCAGTCCTAGCCGTGGAAGCATAGAAGCGTTACCCAGACCAATTGAGCATTTGCCACCTGGGCTTTCTACCAATGCCATAGGCAGTGGAAGTCAGCATCGCAAGCATCCGTGAGAGCCCTGCAAAAGACTGGTGAGAGTTACCCTGGCGGCCTCCTTTGGCAACCTCAGGTCTCTGTAAGCTCTCAAGCTGTGTCGTAAGTCCCCCCGTGGTGCTGACTCAGCTCTCCCTGTCTTTGGTGTAGGAGAGCTGCTCTTGAACTCCTTCCTGTTTCCTGCCTATCATCTGCTCCCTGCTTTGCCCATGGCCCAGCGAGCCTTTTATTCCTCGCCCCCAGATTTGCACGTGTGGATGAGAGCATCTGCTTATGTACATGTGCACTTATGACAGTGCACTGCACGTCTGCTGCCATTGCTTTGCAGCCCTCGTGTGGTGGAGCACCACAGAGTCCTTTGCTTACTCCCCCCTTCCCGGTGGGATGGGGGAGAGAATTATGGGGGAAAAAAAAAGAAGGTGGAACTCATATGTTGAGAGAAATCTCTTTCCAAAGGTAGAGAAAAGGACAGAAGTAATGGATGCACGCACACACACACACACACATATATATATGAATGTATGTAAGAAGTGATGTAGAAGCAGTGGCTCAGCACCTCCCAAGCAATGGCAAGCAGAGGAAGAGAGTGAGATGAGCTCCCACCCCGTCCATAACCCCTTCCACCTGATGTCATATGGTATGGAATATCCCTTAGGCCCGTTGACATCAGCTGTCCTCATTTGGTTTCCTCCCAGCTCCTTCTTGAGAGCTTTGCTGAGAACGGCCTTGGCTCTGTCCAGGTCTGCTTCTCAGAAACTATAAACACGAGAGTGTTCTCACTGTCATAGCATCATAGCAGACACTGAAGAAAAATGGATCCCACCTGAGACTAAGACAGCCCCCCAGTGTCCGTGCAGCGAGCCGTGTGGGGCTGCAGGTCGTGCATTTCCCTGGCAGCATTGGCCAGGGGTGCTGGGGAGGTTTGCGTGCTCAGCTTGGGCATCGCGCTGCTGTGCCTGTCAACACAGCATGCTTCGTGCTCTCCAAGCAACAGAACAGCATTTCATCAACAATGTGCCGTAATATTTACTGGAACCAGATGCATTTGTGTCTCTGAGGCTGGGTTTACCCAACGAGCTCTTCTCGAAGGAGCTGTTTTGATTCCCTTTGTCCGTGTGCGAGATGCGCTTATCCACTTGTGTTCTGTGCTTTGGTATTACTCTTGGTGGGCAGAAGGAGCTGGTGGATTCAGCAGCAGTAGATTCTGTTGGTTTCCTCTCTGCTGCTTCATCCCTGGAGCTCGCTGCTGCACGGAAGAGTACAATCGTGTTTATCCCAAGGCTGCTGTAAAGGGGGAGCCCAGGTTGGCGTAGCAGTGATCAGCAGCTAACGGGCTGTGCAGAGGAGGGCTTTGCAGAAGGAGCAGGAGTGCCTGCGTCCATCTGTATCCTCGGATACGTTCTGGCAGTGAGGCAGCAGCTGTGGCCACAGTGACTGAATGCAGACTTGGCAAGACCCCCAAGGCTTGGGGCTGCCACGTGGCGTTTCCTAGCCCTACCCTCCTGTATATGCCTGGCAAAGCACAGCCACCCTGCACCCAGGGCAAGCGTTTGTCTTAGTGTCATGTTTCACGCTATCTTGTGAAGCTCAGGCACTGGGGGCAGCTTCCCCCCAAAGAAAAGGAGGAGGAAATGAGGTCCGTCATGGAAGCCAAAAGGCAAAAATGCACTCGGGAAAGAAACTGTCGAAGCAGTCTAGTAGCAGTGCTATGTATTTCTCTTCCCTTATTTCCATCCAGGTGAAAGAGATGGCTGCTCTAAGCAGCCCGTGGATGCAAAGAAGGACCCTAGTGTGGATTTGCCATAGGACCAGCAAGAGGCTCAACAGCACCAGCTCCGGGTCCTGCACTTTGGTCCCGCCAACCCCATGCCAGCTTCTCCAGGATTTGGCTGGGATGGAATTCCAACCACGCACTGATTTCTCAAAAGCTGGGGTGCCCTTTTGGAATCCTGTGGTCTTGTGACGTGGTCTTGCCTCCCCACCTTGTCCGGTCCATGGTGGAGCAGCCGGGTGGCCCTTAGTGATGTCATAAGCAGCTAGAATGAGGGGAGGAGCAGCGCGTGCTGCTTCCCTTCATTGGAGCGCTTGAGCTCAGCGTGTGTACGTGGCTTGTTGCACTTGTGCATCTACTGAGTCCGTTCGTCTTCATCCCATCTTGTGCAGCGCCTTGTAGGTAAGCTGAGACGGTGCGGGATAGACGGGTGGGCAGCGAGGGCTTGAGAAGTGCTGGCTGGCAGAGCTCCTAGGATCATATTTCTTCATCTGGACCATCAGATGCCATTTTCCCCCAGGCCATCACTTCCAAAGCCATCCATCAAGATGGCATTTGTCCAACGGTTTTTTCCCTCGCCTTC
The DNA here is from genome assembly GCF_016699485.2 of Gallus gallus. Lineage (NCBI taxonomy): Eukaryota > Metazoa > Chordata > Aves > Galliformes > Phasianidae > Gallus > Gallus gallus. The sequence continues at coordinate 79,378,099 of NC_052572.1, read as the reverse complement.
CTTGCTAAATTGTGGAGGCTCACTGACCTGCTCTTTCTCCCTCCCCTGCCCACCCTCCGCCTGCTCCCTTGGTGCAGCTTTTGCTCGTGGAAATCAGAGCAAAGTGACAAGGAACGGCTGCGGGTTCGAGGATCTTGTTCTCCCTTGTTCTGATCTCTTGCCAGGTACGTGCCATGTTTTGTATTGCCACATGGTTCAGCAGCCCGTGTTTAGTCACACCGTGTGTAGTAACACAGCCTCGTCCAGCTGAAATGCAGCTCTGGTCACGGTGGGGATTTCTCCACTTCCTCTCCAGCTCAACCCTCAGCAGGATGCTGCCTGTAGTGCTGGGAGCAGCTGGTGTGAAGGAAGGCAATCCCTTAGGCAAAGAGCCCTAGCCGCAGTTTGTGCAGAGCTGCACAACATGAGCCAGGGGCAGAAGCGTGCATGCTTTGGCTGTGTGAGTGTGGCCGACAGCTGTAGGGAGCACAGCAGAGATGCAGGCAGAGGAAATGCGTGGGCAAGGCTGCGGCCGGCGCTGGTGGTGAGGCTGCTGCTGGGAGCCGGGGGGGGCTGGGGAGCAGCTCCAGCCCCAGCAGCGACACCTCTTCCCTGGCCTGCTACTCGCTCTCAGCGTGCTGCGGGCAAATGCATCTGCTGCTTTGTGCCAGAGTCCCCATCTGCTAGCAGAGGGACAGCGACTTGGTCCAGTGCTGCGTATTGCACGGCTGTCCCGTTTGAATAGACTGCACACAGTTGTTGTTTCTAGAAGTAGTTCTGAAGAAGTCTCTTGATCCAGTGCTGTGTGAGCACAGGAAATGTGTTTCTTTTCTGTTGTGCAGCTTGTCGCGCCTGCTGTGATGGGCATCGCGAGCAGCGAGATCAGCCGTGGGCCTGACCGGGCGTTGACGGAGGTACAGTGTGAAGCTCTGCTTGGTCTCTGTTCCCTGCCTTGAGCCAGCAGAATGAGCCACCGGTGTGCTCTCCTGCTTTTCAAGAGAGAGAGCATCCTTCCGGCTCTCTCGGTGTCCCTGAAGAGCTGCCTTAAAAGCTTCATTTCCTTGCTAGTGGCATCGAGATGGCACCCTGAAATCCTCCTTGTCTGTCCTCAGCTCCTCACCATGGCCTGTGCTCTCTGTTTCAGCCTGAGAACCAGGGGAAGCCTCTGCTGGTCCGTGAGGAGCCATCTCTTAATATTCCAGCTATTGCTGCTGGCCATGTTATTAAGAGCTACGTTGCCCAGGCAGCGGATGAGCTCTCCTTGGAGGTAAGCAGATAAAGAAGGCGTTCCTTGTTGTCACGGCCAGAAGAGTATACCGTGTGAATGCATCAGGAATATTCTCAGACACCTTCAAATGCCTTGTGAGGCAAAGCCCAGAAGATGCAGGTCCAGAGAGGACTTGCACTGGGTTGGATGCAGGGAGGAGTTCAGCCATGTCTAAAAGATGGTTCCTTTGGCATGCTTGCACTGTATTCTGTCTGGTGTGTAAGGCAGTGACTCTTGTACCTCCAAGCCCAGCTTTCCACAGGAAATGCCTGAAGAGCTGCCCGGTACAATTGCTCTCAAGCTGTGCGCTCTTTGGCAGTGCAGAAGAAGGGTGCCATTTCAGCTGTGCTTTCCTCCCAGCTGTGCTGAAGCTGGGATTGATGTTGCAGTCCTTGCAGGTGGGAGACCTGGTGTGCATTACTGCTATGCCAGCAAAGGAGCTGAGCCCTGGTGGAGAGGCAAGCGTGGCTTTCAGGTAGGCACAAGCTTCAGACTCGTGGGCGCAACTGCAGTCAAGTGAGGAACGTCAGCTTCGAGGCTGCTCGCCTGCACAGGGTGGCTTCTGGACGTCAAGAGTTTCCCTGTGTCGCTGTCAGAGGACTTTCCCTTTGGCTCTGGGCTTGGGTGGGAAACTGTCTCCTCATTTGACTTAGAAGCAGAGCCTCTCGTGCTCAATAGCAGTCAGAAGTTGACCACCTCTGTCCTTAGTACAAGCACGGAGGACAGAGCCAGCTTCTGCTTCTGGAAACCAAGTATTGCTTTTGTAGGTCTTCTGCTGCAAATGTTGAATGAGGGTTACTTTCTGCAGGCCATTCTTTCTTGTTTGAACAGTCGAGGTCTGAGAACACTGCATTCAGTGTTCTTCTCTCTTTCTGTTTCTTGTTCCAGTTTGGATTTTCCGCCGGGGAGTGCGTGGAGCTCATTAGTGGAGAAACTTCCTGAGGCCCTCATCACTTCAGCACCAAAGCCAGTACGGATGTTACATGTGATTGCGCGGGGAAGTCAAATGGAGTCTTTTTCTGGGTGTGTTCTGTGTTGAATACCTCCTTTATCCATCCCACATTCTCCTCTGTGTTGATGATCCTTCCTGCATCCCACGGGGCGTAGGGCTGCTGTTTTGTAGGCAGTGAGAATGAGGGCTTGGGCAAATGCTCGAATCCTTGTAGAATGCAGATGTTGGCATGTTCTTGCCGCTTTGACGTGCTCTGTAGCGTGTGTTTCCGCTCAGTCCCGGTCCCTGAGCCCAACCTGAAATGACTGGTTTCTTCCTTTTGTTGTGGCAGTGCCAAAGATCGTGCCAGCTCCTCAGCTTCCTTTGTTCCTTCGTAAAGGCCCGCCCAAAGGAACCGAAGACAGCGGGAGCTGGAGGCTGGAGAAGGAAAGGGAGGGGTGTTTGGCTGTGACCTGAGAGCATCTCTCCACTCTGGCGTGATGGTAAGGAAACCA